>NW_018219808.1:0-1807 GCF_001263595.1 Phalaenopsis equestris
CGATTGATATTTGCCTTATGCAGGAAAGTCATGTCATTTCCTAGCATTCTGTTATGATTACATTTTCTACATAGGGTCCGAACCCAGCGCCTTTATACGGATATGCTAGTCCCGCACACTTCAGATGAGTGTAGTGTATTCCCTCTTACGGGATATGTTTTTTGTTTTTGCCTTATGGCTAAACACCATTTGGTTGGTACACTCTATTTTATCCAACCCTTCTCAGGTGTCTCGATTGTCCAAGGTCAAGTTCGATTGATACCTTTTTGTGCGGGAAGCTATGCTCCATTCCTCGCCACCTCTATTTGTTTGAGCACCCCGTGTGGGTCCGAATTAGAGTTTCCCACTCACTTCAAATGAGTGTGGTGTTTTTCCCTTTGAGGGATGTTTTTGAGTTAGCCTGAGGGCAACATACCCTTGTGGTTGGAAAGTTATGTTTTAACCAACCACGCTGGGATACTGCATCAATTCCCTAGCAAAATTAATTCTACCAAATCTCTGGTAGCAGTATCACGTATAGGGTTGGTATGCTCTATTCATCCACCCTCTTTGATAATACTGAACTGGTCAATTTTCATTTCCTTGTCAGAGTGACATGTCGTATCGGTTCTAGAATTTGTCTATTATCTGTCCGATCTATGTCCTTCGTCAGAGCCACTTTTGATGCCTGAAGTTTGCCCCGGTATTTTTCCCGACGAGAATTGCCTTAGTAAGTTCTTGTTGGAAATATTCGTTGAGCTCTCCCCTGCTATAGCTATTTCGCTAGTTCTGAGGACTTTTTAGCGATACTTACTTCGCTAATGCTTGCTTAAAGCACCCTACATTTGGACTTGTAAGTCCACCTTGATGATTTTTGGTTGATTTGGTTGGTTTGGTCCACCCCACCGATTGACATGTTGTATCAGTAGTTCAGCTGGTCCATGTCCCCACCGGGATATTTGATGTCTCCCCAGCAGAACTACTTTGCTAAATGAGAGAGTTGCCCAACGAGATTTGCCTCGCTAGCTCACTTTGAGCGCCCTTGGGGTTTAGACCGTACTAGTCATGTAACCCCATTGATATTCTCGATTGATCTGGTCGGCTTTGTCCGCCATGTTGAGTACCATGTTGTATTAGTCTGACGGCTGATTCATGGATCCCTAGCGAAAGTTGCGTCGCTAGTGCTGATGTAGAAGCACTTTTGTGGTTAGACCTTTCTGATATCTAACCCTATTTGATGGTTTTGACTGCTTTGGTTGGTTTTCTCTGCCAAGCCGAATGGCATGTTGTATCGGTTTTACCTCCGATCCATGTTCAGTCAGATTACTTGGATCTCCGACTATACTTTGAGCGTGATACCTCAGAATGTTATGTTGTCTGATTGTTCATTTGATATTTCGCCAGGATATATACCTCCTGCGTTATTTCAAATCAATGGAACTATTACCTTCACTTGGCCGACCCTTGATGATAAGATCTCGTTTTGAGGCACGTCGGGTTTTGTAGCCATTTGGCTTTGAAGCCTCTCGAATCATATGCCCGTTTCGGCCGGTTCCTTTATGAGAGCGTCTTCAACTTTATATAGCTATATGTTCGATGTCACTTGAGCTTAACTATGTTGTAGTTTGCTCAGTATGAGTGTCTTATTTTTAGACACTCTTTGGCTTTATAGCCACGTTTCTTGAGCCAGTCGGCTCTATTATGAGAACATTTTGTCTTTTGACACTTTTGGCTTTCTAGCCGTGTTCTTCGAGCCATGTGACATTAGGGTCGGCTCTATTATGATGATATCATGTCTTTTTACACCTTTGGCTTTTTTTATCCCTAT
>NW_018219808.1:1831-2719 GCF_001263595.1 Phalaenopsis equestris
TGTGCCGGTTCATTTACGAGAGTATTCCGACTTCAGACATTCTATGAGTTATGCCTTTGTGGCCTCTGAACTCATTTACAGGTTATGCCTCTGTGGCCTCTGAACCTATTTTCTAGGTTGTCTTTGTGACCTCTGAACCTATTTTCGTGGTTATGCCTCTGCGGCCTCTGAACCACTAGCTTGAGTTATGCCTCTGTGGCCTCTGAACTCATTTATAGGTGGCCTCTGAACCTATTTTCTAGGTTATGTCTTTGTGACCTCTGAAGCTATTTTCGTGGTTATGCCTCTGCGGCCTCTGAACCACTAGCTTGAGTTATGCCTCTGTGGCCTCTGAACTCATTCATAAGTTATGCCTTTATGGTCTCTGAACCTATTTTTGTGGTTGACTGGATTCGGCCGGCTAGCCACATCCTCGACCATACCCTGTCCAGTTTATCTGGGTTGATTGAGGTTTTCTTTTAGCTCTTTCTTAGGATGTCACTTCGACGACCTGGGAAGACTTTCTTTTGAGGATGCTGCCAACAAGTGCACTGTGCCTCAGTGGCGCAGCACACTTGTTGGGGGTCCTTTGTTGGATTCCACTTGGAAAAGACGCTCGTTGCACCACAATTTCGCGTGCGGGCTTAAAATATGCAGATTATCATTTTTTTGCCCAATTAATAAAAAGTGGTCCAGATGACCCTGAATGATTCTGAACAAAGAAACGGACCACGTGAGTGCGTACGAAAAGTCGATTTTACTTATGGAAGAAGTCCACTTTGCTACAGCTTCGCGAGCGGGGTAAAAATGTGTGAATTATCATTTTGGGCACGATCGTCGAAAAAATGCCCCAAACTACCCTGAATGACGAAAAGAACTGCGCCAACGCGTCCGGAACGTCGATTTTAG
>NW_018219809.1:0-340 GCF_001263595.1 Phalaenopsis equestris
CGTATGTTTTTATGTTTGTTTTCTTGTTAATATCAAGGCATTTATTACCTTTTATTCTTCATCTCGTGTGATGTGCTTTTCAAGTCCATTCTTCAACTCTTATTTAAATTTTTTTTTGGTGATGCATAAATGTTAATGGTTCTTTTAGATTATTTGATTCTCTTTCTATTCATACATGTCTACGTATGTATTTACAAGGAAAACATAATAGCTATAATTGTATGAATATGTCCACAAATATGTCCATAGTTTGATTGCTTGAGTGATGTTGGATTATTTTAAACCGAAATGTCCCTCCCGCTGTTTTTGTGGATAGGCTACTTATTTTGAGTTTGTTTTT
>NW_018219810.1:0-1020 GCF_001263595.1 Phalaenopsis equestris
GAATAGTCAACAGGAAAATGAGGACTAGGAATAGTTAACAGGAAAATCTAATGGCTAGACCGTAGACTACTAAAGAGGAAAGACTAGACCTCAACTAAAAGTGAGGGCAACATGCCCTGCCCATCACTTGATCTATTAAAAATTGAGAATTACCATTAATTTTAATCTTCTTTATGCTCATTTAAATGATGATATCTAGTTCTTAAATTATAATATTGTGTTTCACCCTATTATTTGTATGTGACTTAATCAACCTATATGAAAAATGAAGAATACCACACTGGAAGATATAAAAATAAGGCAAATCCTAACCTTAATGGAGAGGATGGCTTCGAATGGGCCTTTCTTCAAGGAAGAGGCACCATTTAAATACAATCCATATTTTGAAGTGTTAGCCTAAAAAAATTATTCATCCAAGTAAACATTCTTAAGGGGCAAACTGGCTGGGAAATAGTAAGAAACTATGATGTCCACCAAGGCTTGACCCTAGATGACTCACTATAGCACATATGTGATATTATGGCCCATTTGGCGAATTAACCCACCAAATTTGGGCAAGTCATCAAATTTGTAAGGGTTTAACCTTGAGATTAAACTCATATGGCGACAAAAATATACAATGTCTTAGATTTTGCACCAGAATTATCAATGTGAAATAATATTTTTCAATTGATAGATGTTTCATCTAAGTTAGAAAAAATGTCGGCTAAAATAATATAAGACATTTTCTTTTGTTCTCATCATTGGTCAAAGCTAGAAATGCATCTTCCAACTCATCAAATGCTAGAGTGTAGAAAATTAAGGGCTTCCCTAAAATAGGATTTGTTAATACAGAGGGACTTTGAAGGTAACACTTGATATCATCAAACATCTACTAACATGCATCATCACAATGAAATTGTGATTCCTTTTTGTTCAAGGTGGAAAAATTTTAGCATCATCCTGCCAAGTTGGACATAAATCTCCTAAGGAATGCCAGTTTAAGATGAAGAGAGTTTAACTATGTTACTCTTAAGGAGT
>NW_018219811.1:0-491 GCF_001263595.1 Phalaenopsis equestris
GAAAACTGGGAAAAGGTACTGCTATCTTGGAAACCTTTAGATCCAACTGAAAGATTCCATCATTTGAAGATGAAAATGACATGGCTATGATAGTTGATCAATCTTCTCAGAATTCTCTGCCAGTACAACCCTTAGTCTCTGATAAGTCTTTGGTTATCCTGCACTGAATCAAGAAATTAGAAAAGGAGGTACAAAATGTGATGAATGCAATTAATAATATCTCTGATTTCTTTGATCATTTAGACTGGAGACTTAAAGAACATTTCGATCATTCGAGACGTTTAGAAGATAGCTTGATATGACTGATGAGGAGGATGAAATTAATTGAGAAAGATTCAACTGAAGAATTTCCATTTTGACCCTTCTATAACCTCTTCATCCATGTGCAATCAATGGGTGATCTCAGAGGAGAAACGAGCACAGAATCTGACGAGTAGTAGATCTCATATGTTACATTTATGCTCATATGTTAAGATTTGAACTTTATATTT
>NW_018219811.1:565-1250 GCF_001263595.1 Phalaenopsis equestris
TTTTGTTTTCAGCGTTTTGAGTGTTGTGGCTTGGATTGCGACGCTGAATTAATGTATTGAGGTTGAGAAAATACCTAATTTAGGTGTGTTATGTAACGTTTATTGTATCTCTTGGAATTTATATATGAATGTGATGTTTTTTGTTGTGAAAGTTTGTGTGTGTTAAGTACATCATTTAACTATTTAAAATTATGTTTATAAAGATTAAACAAATGTCTTTTAGGCTTAAAATTAATCAAAATCGCAAAAATACGGAATTTGGACAAAATCAATAGAGCCCACCGACGACCCCCTCGACGCCGCTGACGGCGCGAATTTCCCGAGACTTGTGTTAAAAATACAATAGAGTGTGCCGATGATGCCATCGACCACGCCGTCGGCGAGATCGTGAAAATACCTCTTTAACCGGAATTTTGATCGGTCAACCGCCAGTATTCATCATCCCCTTCCTCCTAAAAACGCCATTTTTGAATTAGGGTTTGATAGATCTTGGATTGGGAGACGATTTCAAGGCTTTTTGACACCGGATTTGATCTTCTTTAGGTAAGAGCTTCACTCCAAGCTAAATATATTTGTTTCACCATGTATTTCTTCCACATTGAGGAAACCCAAAAATTTGAAAATGTGAAGAAAATCTTGGAAGAAATTCATGGATCTTAATGTTGAACTCTTTGAATTACCATTG
>NW_018219811.1:2079-2951 GCF_001263595.1 Phalaenopsis equestris
AGAAATGGAGAACTGGAAGTAGGAGTCAGGAACCTTCTACTAGTAGAGACGTTCCCTCTACAAGTTATGACCCTCCTCCTCCTTTTAGCTCCCCTACCTTATCAGATTTGATGAATGAGTTGACCTTGCAGCGAAAGAGCATAGATTTGATAAATGAGAGGATTAGAGGTTTAGCACGCCGACATGATTATGATAGTGAGTACCTGCAGAGGCATTCTGATTTTGAGATAGCCTATTATGATGCTCAGGCCCGACACTACAGAGGAGTGCCTGATGTTATATTTCTTGAATGCCCCCGATATACTCAATATCAACCCGATCCACCTGCTAATCAAGGTGACGATGAAATAGTTTGGGATTTTGATATTTAGAATGAGATTGATGTTTTTATGTTTGTATTTTTATTTATTTTTTATGTTATGTAATCTTTTTATGAGACAAATGAATGAGTATGTAATTGGACTTTCATTTAGTGTACTTTGTGGAATGTAATGTGATGTGATGTTTATTTTCATTTTTAGTATTTTTGTCTTTTTATTTAGTATTGTGGTTGTGTTAGGAAATGTTGTGTTTTTGTGTTTTTTGTGGTTGTGTTAGGAAATGTTGTGTTTGTTTTAGTTTTATACTTGTTTCAAAATTTCATTTTCTAGAAATTCCTCTAATGATTTATATGTGTAGAAAGCTCCTCAGACCAGGTGAAAGGTGAACTAAAAATTAGAGAAGGCCTGCAGAAATTTCAGAATGATAAAGATGCCTACAATACTGAGTTATGATTTATATTTATAGTATTTTCTTTCCACCATTATTTTATATTTAAAAATTTAAGTTTGGGGGAGGGAAGAAAAAGATTAACTATTAGATGTCCTCTATTT
>NW_018219811.1:3733-4098 GCF_001263595.1 Phalaenopsis equestris
ATCACTTGAGGACAAGTAATAGTTAAGTTTGGGGGATTTTGACCAAAGGAAAATATGTTGAGATTTTCATACCTCTTTTATACTGTTTTTAATGATATTGCACTTTAAAGAAAGATATTTTTGATGTTTTGTTGCAGCAATGATGAATTAGGGTCAATGGAGCAAAAAGATGCAAAAAGAAGCAAATTTGGAGCAAAAAGGACCAAAATGTGGAGAATTGCACTAGGGTGTCGACGGCGCCATCGAGGCCGCCTCCGATGAGTTTTTCTCAAGGCTACAGGACAAATTCTCAAGAAGGCCGCCGACGGTGCCATCGAGGCCGCCGACGGCGGGATTGACGGGTATGTTTAATATACAATGGGTAT
>NW_018219811.1:4495-4873 GCF_001263595.1 Phalaenopsis equestris
TAATTTTCTCTGTCTTTCTCCTTGTCTTGAGATTTGTGAAATGGTGATTTGAATTGGTGAAGCCATGAAAATGTTTAAGAAATTGTGATGATCTTTTCACTTCGATCTTAATTTACTTTCAATCTGGCCAATTGATTTGTTAAAATATGTTGAGTTTTACAACTAAAGTGAATATTACATCCAAGATTTCGGGAGGTCAAAACCTATGGAAGTTAGGTGTAAATAAATAGGAAAATATTACTATCGAACGTAGATTTGGAGATTTTAGAGTGAAACTAAAATCCTCAATTTGGTCCTATTGTTTGGGTGCTGATGTGTAGATGTTAGCCCTCAGGTGAGGGTAACGTGGGAGCTCCGAAGTGAGAGTCGGAGTGAGAG
>NW_018219811.1:4994-6988 GCF_001263595.1 Phalaenopsis equestris
TTTATCCATTCACTATAATTTCTTGGCAAGGAGAAGAATGTTTTCTTATATATTGAATATCACAATTAAACCCTACTTTATATCATTAGTTATTTATTAGTCATCCAAATTATTTATTTATTTTAATTGCCTATTAGTGACAGATAAGCAACTTGAACGTCGTTGTAGTTGAAGTATTACTTTTTATTAAATCTTAGTCCGTAGAATTCTATTTCTCCATATGGGATCGATATCTAGGACTCCATTAGAGCTCTATATTACTTGAGCGATACGTATACTTGCGTTGAAAAATTTGACTTTAATATTATTGAATATCATATCTATACATCTTTATTAAATCAAACATATATATAAAGTCGCAGTCAAGTTTTTTTTTTTGGCATCGTTGCTGGAATTTAAATCTTCTAGTAGCGTCATCAAATTCTTGTAATTGTTGATTTACAAAAAAAGGTCGGTCAGACAAGTAACATTTTAAGTTTGGGGGATTTTGATACACCTAAAATATATAGTATTTTTAGACATATTTTTATTTCTATTTTTGAGATATTGCACTTTAATGGAAGGTTTTTTTGTATTTTTCTCATAGATACAGGTAAAAATGGTGAAAAATGCTTGAAGGAGTGAAAAAGGATCAAATTTGGAGCAAAATGGTGAAAAATGTGGAAAAGAGTTTTGACACCTAAGCGCCAGATATGATGCTTAAGCTCCAATTAAATAGAGAAGGCCACGCCTAAGCGCCATAGGCCCCGCGTTTAAGCGCCAATGGCAGTTATTGGATGAGTAAATTTGGTTTCTGCAAATTTTGAAGAGGTTTTTGAGGCACCCATTGGCTTAATAGGTGGTTATAACCACCATGGCTGAACATTATCATGAAAGGATGCATTTCTTGGGGAAATATATTGAATCTTGATATATTTTGAAGAGAAATCAAGACACCTTTTGGAAAATTATAAAAGAAAGAAGAGAGGACTTAGAAATGAGTCCTGAAAGTATTGGAAAGTTTTGAAAGTTCTCATTTGGGGAGTTAGTTCGGAGAAATTTTCAGGCACTACTTTTATCTTTATTTTATCATTTTTGTTATTTTATTTTGAGTGATTATAAAGACAAGAGAATCAAAGGAACTTCAAGAGTTTGGTGGAGGACTTGAGATAAGTTTTTATCTTTTTGTTTTGAGACTACTTTTGGTTTTAATTGAGACTTGCTATTGGTTTGACAATGATTTCTTCTTTTAAACTAAAGTGTGGTTTTGTTTTCTCCTTGGATTCTGAGTAGTTTTCTTTATCTTTCTTCTTAAAATGATAAGTAATTAAGTTTTGGACGAAAGTTGTGGAAAGTATTGATCTTCAATGATGAAAGAAGTTGTGATGATTTAAATCCACGAACTTCATTTACTTCTTGATTTGGCCAATCCAGATGTTAAAATTTGTTGTGAGAACATGTAAGAACCAGGCTAGTATTGTCTCAGTCAACAATTGGAAAGAATCACATGAGGTTGTATGAATGAGAATGTAGCTCATATGATTGAGTGCAAATAAATAGAGAAATATTCATTGAAGGGTGTAGAGTTAGAACTGCAAAATGACAGGTTAAAGCCACTAACTTGGTTCATTATTTTAGGTTCTGATATGAGATGTTAGCCCCCAGGTGGAGGGAATCGAGGGAACTTTAGAGTGAGAACTAGTATCTTCCCTGCCTAGCCGGTCTTAAGAACTATTCAAACTTTAAATTGGCCAATCTTCTTTATAGCATCTCTAGTAAGGGTAAAGAATATTATTGCTTCTATTTAACACAACATAATTTGCATACTTTCACAACAGAATTCCTATATGTATTATTAATTCATAACAAGAAGAAATATATTTTTATATTTAGTGTTTTTCTTTTACAAAAACTCTTATTATCTTTTTAAATTGTTATTATTCTATCAAATTATTGAAAATACCCAAAATATTTAAATTTTCATTACTGCAAACAAAATATTTAAATTTTCATTA
>NW_018219811.1:7006-15079 GCF_001263595.1 Phalaenopsis equestris
TAGATAATTATCTTTTTATTAAAAATAGAAAGTTTGTTGTTCAATAGTACATATTGTGTATTCTCCCTATGGGTTCAATATTCAGGTCTTAATAAAAAAGTCCTATATTACTTGATAACGATACGTATACTTGCATAGTATCCCAATATATATAAATTAAAAGTTAAATTTTTATTTTACTCCAAGATCAAGTTTTTGGTTTTGTTGCAAAGTAAGGAAATATAAGTGAAATATAATCTGAATTATTGTTGTACTGTGCATATTAGTGGTATCCAGAGATCACTCGCCAGGTATGCTTTTTATAGTTTACAGTGTTGTCTTTCCTGTACTTTCATACTGTACTCTTTTATGCTTACAAAACTTGCATGAATAAACAATGATGTCACCCTGCATGAAAACCAAAACTGTTAGGATACCACAAAACTAAAACCCAAAACTAAAACTAAATTCAACCAAGATAAAAATCACCTCCACAACATTCAAAATATAAAAAAGCTCAAAATTTAATCGCAAACATCACAAAAAATCACAACTACAACTAAATTAAGACGTCTCTAGCAGGTGATCGGGAATCTCTCCGAGGAGGTAACCTACGGTTGCTAACGAGGCTTCCCACGGTCTAAATGAAATTATGGAACTCATTAAATTGAGTTTAGTAAATTCATTTGGACTAAGTGAATCCAATAGAAAATACTGGTACTGAAATGAAGGAACCGTGGGATCCTAACCGGTGTCGCTCTAATCAATTTTAACATCCCCCATAACATCTAAAGAACTTCAACCATAGCGCTGTCTGATTTGACATCATAACTTGACAGCCTAGAAAACTTAAACTCGTTCGGGCAAGGTGTTTGGTACTAGCATGGTGGGCAGCACGACCATCTTCAACAACAAAACCTGTCTTCCCCAGCTAAACCAATTCCTTCCTTAGAATTAAACAACCAATCCATAGGACTTCGAGGTTGTTTGCTTATGCAACATAAATACTTAACCTATCTTTATGCCTTTGCACAATCATGTTGTGCAATCTAAGCCCTAACTCACCTTAGGATTCTGAGGTTGTAGTTCGTCATGACCTAAATCCTCGCATATTTATTTGTGTGATCGTTTCACACAAATGTAAGCCTTAACAAATAAAATCTACAGGATGAAACACTTAAATAACTTCTCCTCAAAACCAAATCCAAATCATAGGATAAACTGGCAAGTCACCGAGTTTTTCCACTGAATCTATGACCTCCCCTAGATCTTCCTCCTTTAGACTCTACAATAAATGTTTCAAATTTGAATCATTCTCTTTTCACACCTTTTTATCTGATCTTGTTGAAAATTCATATCCGTTTGACCTCCTTGAAGATAATATTTCCTGATTTTTATCGAGAGTTTTCTTAGGTGACTTTGGTCATTTAAGATGAAATTAACTATAGGGGCTGACCCTTATAGGAAGCTTGTCCAAACCCAGCTTAATATAAACCTATTTTTTTCTTCATATTAAATAAGGGAAATTATCGGCAAATAAAACAATTTCGTAGACCAAACGAACATCATACATTTCTTAGTTTATTTGATCGAGCCTCATCCTCAAGACTTGTGATTATTCTTTGGGATAGATACAGGATTTGAGGTACAGTGATCTTTCATTTAAACCATAAAAAATATGGGGTCAGTTTGATTTCATATTTTTCTAAACTTAAATGTATATGTAAATTAAAATGTCCTTCCAAAGCAGGCGATGGAATTTCGATTCCTGTGATTGACAGCTTCTAACGGGCAACTCCTCCAACCAAAATAGTGCTGACAACTTTTGGCGACTCCGCTGGGGACAAGCTTTCCTCTTCATTTAAATAAGGAAATATTATCTTCACACATTAGCAATGAGTCCATGTCCCTCTTGGACCAAATTACACTTCTTCTGTTAACATACTTTACCCATTTTTGTCTTGGAAAAGTACGACCGACTCTTTGGACTTCAGGACTGTCTGTTCAATCACCTTTGAATAGAGGGTTCAGAAGGCAATTAAGGACTTTTTAATTTTCATGTGGGGTTAGACCCCAATAAGTGTGTTGGTGGACTAGTTTCACCTGGGCATTGTGCTCAATTAAATAGGTCCCGCACTGGGTCTTAAACACTTCACATATCCCTTCCAAGTTTGATTTGTTATTTTGCAAATTATATCAAATTGTGTTGTGTCGTGCGAGCTTAAAAATTAATTAAAATTTTCTTTTTTTAAATTACCTTTTTACTAAAAATTTTAAAATTCCCACAAACTAAGACTTACTCAGTCTACAAATCGACCTCTATTAATTTTCAGTGTTTGCACTAAGATTACAAGGTTTCAGCCATATAACTAACCCCAGAGCTTTCTATTTTAAATCTGTTGTGATGGCCTACCCAACGCTGAATTTTTCTTGCAACTTGCCGACAAGCCATGAAGGCCATGAACAAGCCATGAAGCCCGCAATGTTGTTCCTACCATTAAGTTTGGGGCTGGATTTGAAGACCTCAAGGTTATCCTTAGGAAGGCACCGTTCATCGTCATGAAAGTTACTACTCCAGAAGTTCAGGAGCCGTTTGTTGAGTTCAACCTGAACTGTCTTCAGGACTTCCCTTCTTGTAAGAAGGCCAAGACTACTGTTGCAACTACGAAAACTACCAAGCCTGTTGTTCCTGCTGCTACTAAGGGGAAAGAAGTAATGATTATTAAAGATCAGATTGAGGGATTAGCTATCCCACCATCAGTGTTTGAAATCAGATCAAGTTCAAAGACTACACCACTAACCCGAACTCAAAGGAAAAACTATAACAAGAGAGTTCGGAGGGCCATTAAAGCCCTGGCTCATAAGGAGATACCCGTTAAGGAAGATCCCCACCAGGATGAGTCGGAATTACTGGAAACCTATCCACTTCTACGGGGAAGCGGGGAAGTAGATTCCATCCTTATTCCATCCTTTAATCAATGCCGATGGATATGAGAGTATTCAGAAAATTGTCGTTGCATTACCATCGCTTCATGGACAAGGTGAGGAGAGGAAGAAGCTTGCTCCTATCACCCAAGTCAGTTTAGTTTTTTAGAGGCTAGCTGCCAAAGATGGTTGCTCAGTTAATGAATTACTTAAACAAGTGGGGCATGCAATATCCCATAAAATGAAGAAAGAGATTTCAAAAGATGCCAGATCTGCCAAACGATCTCAAAAGTCAACTGAAAATTTACCTACTCACATCCCTGTCTTGTTTTTCTTGGGAAGCAGAGTTGATACCGCCATAGTTACCACAGATTCTATCGCTGCTAAGACGCAACCAGAAACACTATTTATCGACCGGTTAAGTCAAGACTGGGTCCGAGAATCCTACCGATCACCCACTTCAAAGACATTCCTAAAGTTTCAAAGGAAATGATGAAGAAATTGCCTAATACTGTAGTCGGTATGCACCATATGGAGCGTACTTCTCTTCGACATACCGATGTTTATGCTAGGACACTCTGTCCTGAGACATTATCGTCAAAGAAAAAGGTGTGGGTACCCAAGATCGTTGTACCGATACAGTCCAGTAAGCCCGCAGGGCAAGAGCATGGAATGAAGCCAGGGTCCGAAGTATATGACATAGTCGCAACAATTGCCAGCGAGATGGAAGAACAAGAGGAGGAGATCCAGCAGGGTCCTCCAGATCTTAAAGCAATTCAAGAATCAATAATTGAAGAAAAAGTTGAAAAGCTCCGAGTCAAGATTTCCTAGTTGGCTCGGGAACATGGAGTCTCCATTGATGATGATGAAGACTTTGAATACAATGATTACCTCAAAGAGGATTTCATGGATGTCCATGTTATCAAAACCAGAGCCACTACATCTGCGCGCGAGGCTCAATATCTTGTTTAGAGAACACCGTAGATGAGCTGCGTAGGGATATCCTCCTAAGGGATGAGCAAGTCAGCCAACTGGAGAAAAGGATAGAAGAGATGGTTGCTGCCATGATTGCTATGACCACTAAGCTACAATTCAAGGACAATCCCAACCCCTACAGTTAGCATCTCTAGAGGTCAACCAACCAGAAATTATACACATCACAGACGAAAGAAGAGAAGTTGCTTCAGCAAACAGGGATGAACAACCAAAGAGGGATTCTCCATCGAGCTCCATGCCAGAGAAGGAATTTAAACAAATGGTCGAACATGTTCCAGAGGCCTTAACCCAATCTAAGGGTGGTGCATTGATTTTAAAGGGTAGACCCTATCCGGAGGAATTCGATGACGTACCCTTCCCTAAGGGTTTCGTGTCCCCGAACTTCAAGATATTTGATGGGACTGGAAATCCCAAACAACATATAACACACTTCCGAGCGAGTTGTGACAACACAAGAAATAGTGAAGCTTTACTCTTCCAATAGTTCGTTAACATCTTATCAGGAATCACCTTTGATTGGTATGTCGATTTACCCAACGGATCAGTTAAGACATTTGCCTAGCTGGAACAATTATTTGTAAAAAGTTTTGCCAGAGCCCAACATCATGTGTCTATAGGAGAGCTCATGAAGGAAAAAAAAAAGTTCAATGAGACTTTGGTGGATTACATTTTGAGGTGCAGAAACCTTAGAATGAAGTGTGAACCTCAGCTACAAGAACATCATGCGATTGAGACCTTACTCAAAAACATCCATCGGCCAGTAGCTTTCATGCTCAATGGACTCACCATCAAATCCTTCGAGAGGCTACTCAGTAAAGCCAGTAGTCTTCAAGAAGAAATCAAACATATGGATTCACACGAGAAGTCCAAGGCAACCAGAGTATTTAAAAAGAATTCAGGAACAGTAGCGAGTGTCGATAAAGGGAAGCAACAAATGTAGATATATGCAAAAAATTCTCGTCAATCTTCATCATATCATGCTTATAAATAGAATAGCCAGTCTAACCAGCAACCGCCTCAAGAAGGATCATCTCGAATAGGGAATAAGAGAATATATCTGGTAGAATGAAAGAAAATGGTGTATTATTTCAAAGATGAAGGTGTTTCCAAAATGTTCAGAAGTCTAATGAAGAAGCCTGAGTTCAGACTACCAAATCCGAAGAAACCCAAAGAGGTCGATAAGAAAGATCAACCAAATTATTGCCCGTACCACCGATTGCTGGGACACACTATAGAAGAATGTTTCATATTTAAGGATTGGCTCGAGAAGAACCTTAAAGAAAGGGAATATAACGATCCCGAAGGAATATTTGAAAGAACCTGAAAAAAATTCTATAAATGTGATTTTGACCAAACCAATCTCTCTGATTGATCCATATACTGGAGAAGATGGATGGAGTACGACTTGGGACAAACTCAAGAGGGTCCTAAATCAAATCAAGGATTCATCAAAAAAAATCTTTCGCAAATACTGGGAAAGATGGATGGAATGCAATCTGGAGCAAATCATCCAAGAAAATATTGAATCAAGTCCAAAATGCTTCAGAACAAGCCTCCGTTCAGAGTCTTCAGCCTGCCAAACTCGAGATGAAGATTTTGCCAGGAGATTCGTCGTCGTCAAAGACAAAGAAGAAGAAGAACACCACTATGAAGATTGATAGCATGGGGGGGGGGGGTGGATAGGGGCTACCTCTAATAGATTGGTTGTCTCAGATTCGGGGAAGAAAATCCTCGAACCCCTGACTTTGTGTAATTATATTTTTGCCCCTACGGGGTCTTATCAATATATTTATTGTGATTTTGACTACATTTTAACTATTTCTGGTGATAACGTAACTGATTTTGACCAATCTAGCTTCAATCTCAATTCTCAAAATGATCCTCAAATTGTACTTGAGTCTGACAAACTCATTAACAAGACTGAAGAAGACGTCGACGATACCAGCTACGACAGCGCCGGGAGTGAGAAACCAATCCTCAAGCGCTAGGGTGCACCACTTACCATCAACTTAAATCTTTTTGATAAAAGGGAAACACCAAAAGAATCAATAATGATATCTCAAGAAGAAGAAATTACAGAAGTGAATTTAAGGAGCGGGAGAGTGTTACCCCCGAGAATAGCTTCAATGGATAAAGGAAAGCAAATATTAACTCAAAAAGAGTTGCCTCCACCTCCACCAATGGAAGAACCACACAACCAAGAGAAAATTGGAGGATCATACAAAGTGGATTATAACATGCTAGCTCATCTCAGGAAGTTGCCGGCCCGATTGAGCATCTGCGATGCTATGATCCTATCAAAGGAGATGAGAGAGTCTCTGGTTACAGCTTTTCTTGACCCAGAGATTTGCCTAGCTCACTTGGCCAGCACATCCTCAGATAAAGTTTATTCATTGAAAGAACAGCCTGAGGTAACCTTTACAGATGAAGATTTGCTGCTTGGTACCGCCGACCAAAATCGTCCACTCTACATCTCCGTTAACATCAATAGAATTGTGTTGTGTAAAGTTTTAGTAGATCCGGAAGCATCTTTAAACTTGATGAGTCTACGGACATTGGCTTATTTAGACATTGAGGCTCAGGAGCTTACGATCAATAAAATGATGCTAAGAGGATTCAACCAAAAGGGAGAGAGAGCCCTTGGATATATTACACTATTTATGAAGGTTGGAGAACTAGCAACAACAGCTAAGTTTCATATCATTGACGCCGAGACCTCTTTCAATGCTTTACTGGGTCGACTGTGGATTCACGAACACAACATGTTTCCATCTTCTCTACACCAGTGGATTAAGTAATACAAAGAAGGACAAGAGCATTGCATCAAGGGAGATCTACAACCATTTTTAGTTCATGAAGTGGGCATTCATGAAGATGCAGCCTACTACGCGCCTCCAAAGCTATCTTCTTTCAAAAAATTGTCACAAATAAAAATAAAAATCCATAAAAAATCACAAAGAGGAGACCATTCAACTCCGCCTCAACGATCTTCCACCACTCTTTTGCAACAAGTTGGTGGAGGTTCCTTTAGTTCGCACACCCGAGGTCGAGGCCGGGGACGTGGACGTGGAAGAATCAATTTAATCGTTTAACGGACTAGGCCGACCATCAACATTAGTGATGAAGACAGTTCCAAAGATGAAATAATGATGACAAAACAGAAGAAACCTCAGTACGAGTTATCTTTGGAAGATACCAAGAAAAGTGAATATGAGACAATGTATGATCGAATAAACTACTATGTGAATGCTATGACCCTTACTCCGATTCTCCCTCAAAAGGTCAAGAGTATAGAGGTCAAAGCTGATCAAATCTTCTAACTCTATTAATCTTGAAAATCATGTAAACTTGGATGATGATCCTAATGAGTTAATGGAATTGCCTTTTGGTTACTTTTCGCCTTGTGTAAGAAAGTTAATTCAACAAGGGCAATTGTCAAAACAAATGCCAAAAGATAAATTTCAACTTTTTGAAAAATTATGGAATGTTAAAAGTCGAACTCCAAACTCAAAAGAGGGTCTCAAATCTGGTACAGTCAGACCAGTCAATGATTCAAAATTTTGTATGGTTGTTACTAGTGAATCAGAAGAGGATTGCCTCATATAGAGGATGACTCTACCGATCAACTGATAGAAGATGCTCCGCCAAAATTTGAAGAAGAAATCAAGTCAACTGTTGATGAGTTAAAGAAAATTAACCTTGGGATGGAAGAACAACCCCGACCTACATTTATAAGTTCTCTACTCAACAATGAAGAATCTTTACAACTAATCAAATTGCTAACAAAATTTAAAGATTGCTTCGTATGGAGCTATGATGAGATGTCAGGACTAACAACAGAGATTGAAGTTCATAAACTTGGGGTAGATAAACATATAACCCCAATAAAACAACCTTCCAGAAGAATGCACCTCGAAATAGAGCAACAAGTCATCGCAGAGGTGAAGAAATTAATAGACGCTAACTTTGTAAAAGAAGAACAATACCCCACTGTTGACCTCACTTTTGGTTGAGGTCTAGAAACTTCTTTAGTAGCCTAGGTCTAGCCATAGGACTTTCTTATTGACTAGTCTTAGAAAACTAGAAAAGGTACCCTCACCATTAGAAACTCAAAACTCTTTTCTTTACTCAACTTGAAGTTCCACATATTGGTCATAACCTCTAATATTTAGA
>NW_018219811.1:15952-17218 GCF_001263595.1 Phalaenopsis equestris
CATGAAAATTGTTCATTATGATGTTTTACACCAACCACAACAATTAATTTGAGCTTAGCCCATGGCTAGCCCAAGTTTGACCCAAACTTAGCCCAACATGCTTAAAATTGCTCAAAAATCAAAAATCCACCAAATTGATTAACCAATTGACCTCAAAATGACTTTCACCATTTATGAAACTTGTTCCTCATGGTCTGTGACACCAAATGCCATATTTAATTGGGCCAATTGACATGCCTAACCTAGTTCAAACACAAGATTTGGTCACATGCACCTTTTTGGACTTATGGTCAAATCCAAACCAATTGAGCTTGGTATGGTCAAATGAGCCCTACCTTAACTCATCCTAGACTCTAGGGTTGAGTTTAAAGCCATTCATACACCCATGGTTATGCTTCATATTTATCCCATGGGTAAATTTTTGAAAAATTTTTAAAAGGGATAATAAAGAGGTTAAATCAAGGTACTTGCCATAACACATGTCCATACCCTATGGTGTCATTTTTACTGAGCATCATAAGCTTTAACCATGATCCAACCCTTGGTTAGTCACCTTAACCCAAGCTAAAATCCAAAAACCGTGAGCCCCCACATGGCTAAAACCCAAACCCATGCCAAGAGGCCACCTCAGCCCAAATTGAGCTAAGAGCTCCTCTTCTTGACACCTAAGCAGTGGGGCTAAGCTCTCAATTGGCCAGCTAAGCATCCCCATAGCCAATTTCTATAAAATATACCCCTCACGGCCATGGAGGGGTGTCGTAAAAAAATTTTCACTAAGGCTTACCTAACTCCTTCGAGAGCTTCCCTAGGAGACCCTTAGCCCATTTCAATCCACTTCCCCCTCTCAAATCCACCATGGCAATCCAATTTTGGGTTTGAATTCCTGCCCGAAAAGAGGACATATTCTAATCTCAACCTACACAATACCAAACCCCCAATAGATTGGCTCTACACCTTCACAACAGTGAAAGAAGCCAAACCCTCATCAATTCCCCCTCTGAAATAGCCTCCACCATAGCTCTCAACCAACACCCAAAATCGGCCTTGATCAAAATCATACATAGGCTTTACATCAGAGCTCCATCCCTAAGCTCTTTAGGATGTAACAAAGGTGTGAAGAATCTCTGATTGAGGCTACACCTCTCGAAGCAAAGGTATAACTCACTTACTCTCCCGAGCTTTCGCGAGTTCTACATCTACAGTGGCTTGATTTCATAACATGTTTACCATATAAATGTATTCGTCTCTTCAAGACGAACATTTTAA
>NW_018219811.1:21204-21524 GCF_001263595.1 Phalaenopsis equestris
GGGACTAGCTTCTCTCTCCATTTAAATCAAGGAAAAAATATCTTCATACATCAGTAATGCATTCATGTCCCTCATGAATCAAGATTATCTTTCTTCCGTTGGCATACTTTACCCATTTCTATCTTGGGAAAGTACGGTCAACTCTTTTGACCTTCATAATCATCTGTTCAACCATCTTTGGACAGAGCGATTCAGGAGGCCATTAAGGACAATCTGATCTTTATATGGGGTCAGACCATCAATAAGTGTGTAGGTGGAGTAATTTCACCTAGGCGTTGTATAAAGTGGGTCCCGTGCTGGGTCCTAAAATATTTCAATTT
>NW_018219812.1:0-396 GCF_001263595.1 Phalaenopsis equestris
ATCCTCTATCTCTCTTCCACTTCTTAATTTGACAGTTTCTATTTGTTTATTATTGTTCTCCTTAGAGTTGATCTCAGTGTTACTAGGAATTGTTCCTTTGGGTCTATTGTTAAGTGAATTAGCAATATGTCCAAGTTGATTCTCTATATTTCTAATTGTAGCATTTTGACTTTACAACTGGTTTCCCATTTGCAACAACTGGTTTCCCATTTGTTCCCATTTGCAATACCACTTCTTCTATAAACATCTTCTTATCCTAAAAATTTTAATCATTGTTAGAGTATGATGGATATGAAGGTCTATAGTTTGTGTTCCCTTGATTATTCCAACTTCCATTAGGATTTACATGATTATTTTTTATTTGTTGGTTTCCACTCCAAGTAGTGTGATTACAGT
>NW_018219813.1:0-604 GCF_001263595.1 Phalaenopsis equestris
GATAGAGAGCTTGTGAGATAGAAGCATAAAGAGCTTTCACTCGCTCTCTTTCTTATAATTTCTTATTCTCTTCGCTTCTCAGATAAGATAATGAATGATGGAGAATGAGAATATTGATAGGTAGAGTGAGGTAGAGTGAGGGAGTAAGAGAGATAAGATATAGAGAGAAAGAGAGAGTGAGGGAAAGGGAGGGGAAAGATAGATAGATAGAAAGAGTAAGAGTTTGAGAGAGTGTGTGTGATTCTGAGGAAGAGAGATAATGGATAGAGAGAGTGTGAGCGAGAGATGGGGATAGAAATATATGTTGAATGTTTGAGAGAGAGATAAAGAGAGAATCAATATAGAGAGTGATATCTCTATTATCTCTCCCTCTCTACCTTCCCCTTTCTACCTCTACCTTGCTCTCTATCTTTCTCTCTGTCTCTATCGCACTCTATCTTTCTCCTTCTTTCCCCTCCCTCCCTCCATCTTCCACCTCTTTTATGTCTTTCTGTGTCTCTCTCACTACCCCTTAATCTTTTCTTCTCTCACTTTATTCTCTCTTGCTCTCTCTACCTACTATCTCACTGAGACTCCTCTCTCCATTTATTTATCAACCTAGCTG
>NW_018219814.1:0-1749 GCF_001263595.1 Phalaenopsis equestris
TGGGAATAGGGCATCAAAGGCCTACCTCAAATGCAGATGGGGATAGGGCATCAAAGGCCTATCCCAAACGCAAAGATGGGAATAGGGCAATGAAGACTTATCCCGATTGCGAAGGTGAGAATTTCGCTGAGATTCAATTTATGAAGATTATAAAATTTGCAAAATGCAGAAAAATTTGAGAATATGATGTCATACTCAAATTAAGGTGGTCCTAAAACCTATCTTGAAGAAAAGAATGGGAATCTTAGTGTTGGCACTGCTCCCGAGAACAAAGTGAACATAGCTCAAAGGGGTTTATGGTGTTGAGCGCACAAATATGTGGGATGCATGGATTGACAGTGGTGCAGAAAGATTGAAGAGATTTCCAAGGAGTAAAAGAATTTGTGGGAATGTGAAGAAATTGTTATGGACAAGGATAATCATGTTGCGAAAGCAGAGAGTAAGAAACCTCAAACTCGAGAGAAACAAACTCAAACAATTATTTTATTTTCTTTTCTTGTTGTCTTTATCACATTTAATTATCAAATTAAAATTTCAAATTTTAATTTTTTTGTTGGTTGATTTTCAAAAAATAAGTTTAAATTTTAATATCAAACTTTCGTCGTATTATTCTTTGTTCATTATAATTTAGAACCAACATATGGTTCTATGACTCTTTATAACCGTACAAAAGGAAAATTTGATGAATATGTTGAAATCTAAAAGAAATTTCATTAATCTATATCAAACAGGCGTTACAGATTGAATACATGCTGAAAGAATCAAAGAGACAATAATCTTGAATACATCTAAAACATCATATGCTGAGTACATATCATATATGTTGCTCTGATGTAGTACAAAAGGTGACAAAAAACTATCTATTTTTCCTACGGGGGGACGAGCTCCTGATCAAGGTGACCTACTTAACCACGTTCTCGGACAAGAATTCATTTTATGTGTACTTAGAGGTGCAACCATCTCGTGCAACCATCTCATAACCATCTCATAGCTTGTACGGGAGTAGTTTCTCTAACTTTGGATTTTGTTGGAACCCATGTGGCATCTTGTTATCTTCCATCCTTGTTAATGTCATGGACACTCTCCGGTGTCGTACCTCTATAATGCAGTGCTTGGCTAAGTCTGCTCCATTTCCTTTAAGAATTAGCATTGAACCTATTGACAGTGGAATCTAACTATCTCATCTAAATTCCCCGGGGCCAATAACATCATTTTCTCTCTCGAATAGAACATTGCTCTTGCTCATGAACAAGACCATTCAGAAAGGTCTGACAAAATCATGATGATCTATGTGTGGGGGAATATAATCTTCTTCATCGTAGATGTTGATTATACAACTATTGAGAATGAGGTCGACTTGTAGTATATTCCATCTGACCATCCTTTTTATCATCCACTTTATTTCAGAAGGCATAGGATCCACTTCATCATTTCTTAAGATACTCGGGGATTCCCTTGCCTGTTTTTGGTGAAATTTAAGTAGCAACCAAATTAGATGGTTATCCTGCCTTTTTCGTGCATCTACTTTCGTGATTTTGAATAAGTTTCTTCCATTAGTAGACAACTCAACCTCTATCCTTCAGGTCAAAAATACAGTCTAGAATTCTTCTTTCATCACTCTCGAAGAAAACCCTTGTATACAGCTCCAGGCCCTCCAAAATGTTTACAAGTTTTCCCTGTATTTCCTCATACAATTGAAATCTCCAAAATGTTGACAAGTTTTCCCTGTATTTCCTCATACAATTGAAA
>NW_018219815.1:0-610 GCF_001263595.1 Phalaenopsis equestris
CGAAGTTCCTCTAAATCTTTTCCTTTCTTTACAGCGCACAGAATTCTTCTTTGAAGCGTCAAGGAAGAAGAAATCTCTCACTTTCCCACCACTCTTACAATCTCTCGAAGAAATCCTCGCAATTGTTACACACTAATGAAACCGCTCTAACCTCCAGGATAAATAAAAAAAACTCAGCGGATACCACCACGGGGCTACTCTTTTTTTGGCCTAAATGTTTCTCTTCAAATTGTAGAAGAGTTTTCCAAGAGTTTCCTAAGCGTCCCTTTAAAAATTGTCCACATTAAATACACCTGTTAAGAGAAACACCGTTCTCGTCATCGGCGGCCTCGATGGCGCCTTCAGCGGCCTTCTAGAATATTCGGAACTCTCGAAAAGAATCCGCCGTTAGCGCCGTTGGGCTCACCGTCGGTGCCCTAGTTCAAATCTTCATATTTTTGTCCTTTTTGCTCTAAATTTGCTCCTTTTTTTATCTTTTTGCTCCAATGACTTATCTTTTTGCTCCAATGTTTGCTCCTTTTTTTATCTTTTTGCTCCAATGACCATAAAACAACATACCTGCAACAAAACATAACAAATACCCTTCTTTAAACTGTAATATCATCAATAT
>NW_018219816.1:0-666 GCF_001263595.1 Phalaenopsis equestris
TAATTGTCGATTTACGAAAAGAAAAAGGTCGGTCACCCCCCCAGCATAGCCTTTGTCGTTAACTACATCTGCCAAAACATGCATCGTCTAATTATCTACCATTTTCCACTCATCCAGTGCCTTCTACGTTATCTCAAAGGAACAATCAACTTGTTTCTCCTTATCACGAAAGGTAATCTACAACTCTGAACCTACTTTGATTCCGACTAGGCAGGGGGTTCTCAAGATTTTCGATCTTCCAGTTGCTTCTGTGAATTTCTAGGAAGTACTCTCATTTCATGAAATATTCAAAATCAAAAAACTGTGGCAAGATCTTGCACATAAGCTGAGTATCGGGCTCTCGCTGCAGCCACCACAGATGTACTATGGTTTTGTCACCTTCTCTAGAGGTTTCTTTTTCCTACCACTAATACACCGATTTTCTATGAAAATACATCAACAATTGCAATTTCTTTAAATCCCATATTTCATGCAAGAAGGAAACAAGTTGAAATTGACTACCACTTTATTAGAGATAACATCGCTTCAGGAGTACTTCAAATACAACACATCAGCTTATCCGACCATGTTGTTGATATCTTCACCAAGAGTCGCACTCCTCCATCTTCAACACTCTTAGACACAAGCTCACTAAACATATAACTACTTGCAGTAGTACTAATCATT
>NW_018219817.1:0-870 GCF_001263595.1 Phalaenopsis equestris
GACACATAATCAACTATGGTTTTATTAGCACACCTTTAATCCTCATGTTCCAGAGGCTAGGCCTCCTAAGCTAAGATGGCCAACAAATCATGGTTGGACAGCAGTTGAGATTCACGAGGCCCTTAAAAAACTTGGTCATGCAAAGGTTAAACATTTAGTTTATCGCACAATTTAATGTTTTATTTATTCATTCATTTCATTGATAGTATGCACATTTTTAATGGTTTTGTAGGTTAATGATTCCTTCATTGATTTAAAAGAGGATGAGCAACACTTACTCTCCAACCCGGAAGAAGGACAACCAAGTCCTGTCAGGGTTGTCACACATCAAGAAACAGTTGTCGGGCCATCTTCACAATTATCCCACAGTGTCAGACCACTTGTTTCCAGCAAGATGCAAGTGACATGTCCAACAAGAAATAAAGAATTTGAAATAATAATCGACCTATAAAAAGGTTGGGAAAGGTCTAATATTGCATTACATGAAAGCATGAAAAAAATGACTCAACAGATGGCATGCGTGTGCGAGTCATTCAAAACTTAACGGTTATGGTCAAAATTTTGTAGAGAACCAAAACAGATAAGGAAGTTGATGTACATACAACCGGAACCCACAGATCCTCTGCTCGAAGTGTTAAGTCTACCCAGAAAAGGAGGAGGGCAGTGGGTTCACCGGAGTTCAAATACGAATTAAAAAGAAGGAAGAAAAGAATTGATGTTGTTCAGGAACATCATTTGGGAGCTCTCCCACACATTGATTTAGATAGTGATAGTAGAATAAATGAGGCTGCTCCGCTAACAGATGCAGCTATACAGAGAAAGTCACCTGAAAGAGTAATAGGTGACAGAGACAATGTATTGACCGGCGAT
>NW_018219818.1:0-218 GCF_001263595.1 Phalaenopsis equestris
TCTTTCACTCTTGTGAAGGTGTAGAGCCAATCTATAGGAAATTTGGTAATGTGTAGGTTGAGATTGGATTTTGTCCTGGTTTCGGGCAAGAATTCAGGCTCAAAATTGGATTGTCATGGTGGATTTGGCAGGGGGAAATGGATTGGGATGTGCTAAATGTCTCCTAGGGAAGCTCTCTGAAGAGTTTAAAAGGCCTCAGTGAAAATTTTTTACCACAC
>NW_018219818.1:1650-13035 GCF_001263595.1 Phalaenopsis equestris
GGTATTTTGGCAAAATTTAGGAATTTTTGCCACATTTGGGTCCCAAGGGCAGTTAGGTAATTTGGAGGTGCATAGGGGCAAAAGACCAATTTAGGCATTTCACATAGAATTGGATAGATATCCATTCTAAATGAACCATGGATCAGTGAAATCTTCATTTTGGGTCCTCATGTATTGGTTTTAATTAGTGTATTGTGAGGATATTGTGTATCCTAACTCCAAACCAACACCCAGGGTCAATCCTAAGGCCAAGTAATCCTATAGGAACTCCTCTTGAATCCTCTCACAATGATCTTACCTACTAAATGCTAGAAGTTAAGATCAATATGTGAAACTTCTAGTTGAGTAAAGAGAAAGGCTTTGAATTTCTAATGGTGGGGGTACCTTTTCTAATTTTCTAAGACTAGTCAATAGGAAAGTCCTATGGCTAGACCTACGCTACTAAAGAAGTTTTCTAGACCTCAACCCAAAGTGAGGTCAACAAAGGTCAAAACCAGCCAGTAACTTTTCTTATTGGAATTAATTCATTTTTATCATTAGTAGTCATAGTCTACAACATTCACTCCTCCTTTCTTCGAAACAGAGTGAATTGGAATTACCTAAACACTATCTGAAATAGGATATATAATTCCAGCATCTAACTATTTTAAGATTTCCTTTTTAACAACTTCTTTCATTATCAGGTTTAAACTCCTCTTAGGATCAACTTTAGGTTCGTATTGTTCATCTAATAAAATTTTGTGCATACAAATTGAAGGACTAATTCGTTTAATATATGCTAAAGTCCATCCAAATGCCTTCTTATATCTTTTCAACATTTATACTAATTTTTATTCTTGAATTTCAGTTAAATCAGAATCAGTTAAATCAGAAGTTCAGTTAAATCAGAAGATATAATAACAGGCAATGTAGAAGAATTTCTTAAAAACACATATTTTAGATGGGCAGGTAATACTTTTAGTTCAAGTTCAGGTGGTTTAATACTTGAAGGAATAAGATTTTTTTTATCATTTTCCAAAAGGTCTAAAATTTTAAATTTGTCATGAACATAATCTGAATTTTATTCTTTTATTTAATTCTAATTCTGAAAATTCTCTTCTTGCCTTAATTTTTCTTCAAACATTCCTTTAAATCGCTCATTACTTAGATAATCAGCAACTTCCATTCTAAAACATTTATTATTCTTTTCTATCGCAGGATATTTCATAGCTTTAGCTATATTAAATGTTACTTCTTGATTATTGACTCTCATTATTAATTCTCTTTTCTTTTTTGTTCTCTTTTTTGCACATCTATCACAACTCTCCCTATTACAAGAAATGATCTCCCAAAAATAAGAAGAATCTCCTTATCTTCCTCCATAACTAATACAATAAAGTTGACAAAAAAATAAATTTATCCACTTTCACCAATGCATCTTCTATAAATCCTTTAGGATAATTTATTGATCAATCAACTAATTGAAGAGTTACAGTAGTAGGGGAAATCTCTCCTAAATCTAAACGTTTAAAAATTGATAGATGCATGATTAATACTAGCTCCTAGATCACATAAGGCTTTTCCAAAAAATGTTTCACCAATCGCACAAGGTATAGTAAAACGCACAAGGTATAGTAAAACTACCATGATCTTTTAACTTTTCATGAAGCTCTACACGAATAATTGTGCTACACTCTTCACTGAGTGCAACGGTATCGTGGTCTGTAAACTTCCTCTTATTATTTAGTATATCCTTCATAAATTTCACATAACTTGACATTTGTTTCAAAGCCTCAATAAAGGGAATATTTATCGTTAACTTTTTAAGGAGTTCAAAAATTTTTGTAAATTGCTATCTTTTCGTTGAGGAAATAGAGGTGGCAGTTTTTCTAAAGAAATTCTTATTGGTTGATTTTCATCATTGTCGCTTTCAATATCCACCTTCTCCTTCTTAACTTCAGTTTCTCGTTGGATTCTTGTCTCTACTTCTTTTCCACTTCATAATTGAATAGCTTTAATCTGCTCCTTATTCTGATCTGTTAGATTAACTTCAACAGTGCTAGAAGGAATTCCTAAAGGCCTTTTACTAAGTGTCGTAGCAATATGTCCTAATTGATTTACAATATTCGTAATTGCAGCTCCTTGATTTTGTTTTTAATTTCCCATGTTCAACATTACTTCTTCTATAGTCAACTTCTTCTCCTGAACTTGTGAGTTATAATTAAATCTAGGAGGATAATAAGGTCTATATTTAGGATTCCCTTGGTTATTTGAATCTCCTCATGCGTTCACTGAATTATCATAATTATTCCAACTAAAATAAGGGTGATTTTTCCATCAATGATCGTCAAAATTAAAATAGGGATTATTATTTCTATTATTTATAGCATTCATAGTTCATAAGATGATTGAGTATCAATTATCTGTCCTAGTGAATTTTCCTCTAACACTGATGGTATTTGAGAATAGTTCAAACCAATTTGATCAATCTCCTTTGATGTAGAGACAACTGAAGATGCTAAAATAGACACTGCATCAGAATAATGAATACTAGCTACTCTCTTTAGATCTACCCATTCAGAGGGCCATTGAAAATTATTAGTAGCAATTTCCTCTATTAAATAATATGCTTCATCAAAAGGTTTTGACATTAATGATCCACATGTAGCAGCGTCTGTAATAGATCTAAATGATCATACTAATCCATTGTAAGAAGTTTAAATTATTAACAAATCTGGTAAATCATGGTGTGGAGATCTCCTAAGGAGATCCTTAAATCTTTCCCAAGCTTCATATATCGATTCCCCTTCAAACTGACAGAAAGATGTAACATCGTTTCTTAGCTTAGTAGTTTTTAAGGAAAATATTTAGCTAAAATTTTTTTTTGATAGTTCTCCCCAAGTTTTGATAGATCCAGGTGCTAATGAATTTAACCAAGCTTTAGCTTTGTCCCTTAATGGAAAACAAAAGAGTCTAAGCCTAACCGCATCATTAGACACCCCATCATATTTAAAAGTAGAATAGATTTCAAGAAAACTAGCAAGATGTAAGTTAGAATCTTCAGTAGGTGTTCCTCCAAACTGATTATTTTATACCATTTAGATAATAGTAGGTTTAAGCTTAAATGAATTAGCAGCAACATCAGGATTTTGAATAGTTAAGTGAAGTTCATATGCTATAGGATTAGCATAATCTTTTAAAGGTATTTTTTGATTTTCATTTATTTGATTATCTAAGTTATTCACCATTTCATTCAAATTTATAATTTCTTTTTGTTGTTTTCAAACTTTTCTAATTGTGTGTTCTAATTCTGCATCGTGAGGTACTAAACCTTCATATCCAATACCACACATAAACAAATATAATAAACAAAAAAAATTTCTTAAAAAGCACTATATTTTATGATATTTTATTTATGATTTATGATTTTTAAATTTTATTTTATTTTATTGTATTGCAAAATTTTCTAATTTACCAAATCTATTTAATTTATTATTACCTACCCCGGTAATGGTGCCAAAAACTTGATCCCCAAAATTATAGTTGTGTAAAATTAATAAAGTTGACTCCGCTTTGCAGCGACGATAAGGAATTGGT
Organism: Phalaenopsis equestris; assembly: GCF_001263595.1. Lineage (NCBI taxonomy): Eukaryota > Viridiplantae > Streptophyta > Magnoliopsida > Asparagales > Orchidaceae > Phalaenopsis > Phalaenopsis equestris. The sequence goes on from NW_018219818.1 coordinate 5,227, forward strand.
TCGTTATTTTATGAATAAAAAATTGAAGCAATTTATGTTGGGATTCTACACAAGTATACTTATCGTTATCAAGTAATACAGGACTTTCTATTTAAGCCCCAAATATCGATCCGACGAGGAAGGTTTAAATTTGAAATGAAAAATTAAATCAGAAAATTCACAACAATAAAGAAAATCTACTACACTAATTTTAAATATTCAAGTTAAATGATTATTTAAATGCTATCAGAACAAAATTATCAATTACTAGCAAAACTGTAAAGCAAAGCTAAACAATATCTACCAAACTATGTTTTTGAGATGAAGTTATCTAATATGAGAAAACATCTTTCAAAACCCTACTTGAGCCCATGGTCCGAATTATTTCTTGTTCTCTCTATCAAATGGCGTCATCGGCGCCCAGTCTGGCATCGTTGGCGCCCTCGCTGTTCTGGACTCCTTCATGCTGGCACCGTCGGTGGTCTTGCTAGCGCCACCGACACTAAGTTTTACTTCCAAAACGTCATTTTAAATTTAAATTATAGCCTTTTTGCTTCAAGTGCTAAAAATCATCAATCTGCATTAAAACATGAAAAATACCTTCCATTAGAGCACGATATCACAAAAAATGTGTATAAAATGTAGGTCTAAAAATGCATATATTTTAAGTGCATTACCCAACATCCAATGTCCTCCACTTGGATCACTACAGTTCCTTTAAGAAGTTCAAGCCACCGATACAGGGTGTCAGGAGGTAGCATACCTCGATAATGAATCATATATTCCATTTTCTAGAGAGCTGAGTCAACAATCTCAAAGGATTCCTATGGCAGAATTGGAAAGGATGTACAAAGTTAAGAAGCTAGAATTTGAATTCTATGAGGAAATTCAAGGGAAATTTGTCAACATTTTGGAAGGATTAAAATTATATACAAAGGTCTTCTCTGAAAATGATGAAAGAAGAATTCTGGACTATGTATTTGACTTGAGAGATAGAGTTCAAGCCGGTCTACTAAAGGAGAAAAAATAATCAGAGCCACAAAAATAGATGCGCGGGAAAGGCAGGATAACCATCCAGTGTGGGTGCTACTATAACTTTATTGAGGATAGGAAAGGGAACCCCCTGGGCATACTCAGTTATGATGAGGTGGATCCTCTACCTTCTTTGATAAAGCAAATGACCAAAAGGGTGGTCAGATGGAGTATACTACCAGCAGACTGCATTCTGAATAGTTGCATAATTGATATTTATGTTCAAGGAGATTGCATCCATTTGCACATAGACCACCAAGAGTTCATAGGGCCTTCTACACAATGTCCTTCATGAGCCGAAGTAATATCCTTTTTGTGGAAGAAATTGATGTTGTTGGCCCTAGGGAGTTCAGAGGATCCGTCAAGATTTCGCTACAAATGGGTTTAGTACAAATTTTAAAGGGAAATGGAGCAGACTTAGTGAAGCACTGCATTCCGGGAGTACAACATCATAGAGTCTCTGTGACATTCAGAAGAATGGATGACAGTAAAGTATTATATGGGTTCCGTGTTGGTGGAGCTGCGCCCATATAAGCTACGAGAAGGTGTTACCTCTAAGTACACGTAAAAGGAATTCTTGTCCTAAAGCGTGGCTTAGTAGGTCAGCTTGATCAGGAGCTCACCCCATAGAGGATAGACAGACAGTCAGTGGACACTTTTGTACCATTTCATGATGTAGCAGATATGATGTGAAATGCATCAGATGTGTTCAATATATGACATTTACTCAAAATATGATGTTTCAGATATATGCAACATGTTGTCTTTTTTTGATGCTTCAACATGTATTCAGTTTGTAACACCTCTTTGAAGTAGATCAATGAAATTTCTTTTAGATTTTAACTTGTTTGTCAGATTGCCCTTTTTGTGTGATTGGCAAAGAACCGTCAAAACCATAAATTGGTTTTGAAATATAATGAATGAAGACCGATAAAATGAAATTCTAATATTAAATTTTAAACTTGTTTTTGAAAATCAACCAATGAAATTTTATTTTTGAAAATGTACTTTGATAATTAAATTATGATAAAGATAAAAAGAAAAGAAATGATAAATTTGTTGAGTTTGTTTCTCTCAAGTTGGAGGTTTCTTACTCTCTACTTTTGCAGCACAACTATCGTTGTCTGCACCAATTTCTTCACATCGTAGCAAAGTTTCACACTCGACATAAAATTTTACAAATTTTCCTCACCAATGTTAATCTTAACATGTCATATATCTATGAGCTTAACACCATAAATTCTCTATGCTATTTTCATGTTGTTATCAGGGTTAGTACGGAGATTCTGAGTCCCTCTCACTATCTCTTGGGATGAATGTGAGTCATCGAGCTTTCCTCATTAATGTAGTGAAATGTTTCTAATTAGCTCTTGAGTTAGATGTGATCCATCGACCTTTCCTTCTTAATTTAGTCTTTTTGCCACCTCTTAGGTTTGATGTGAGTCATTGAGCTTTCCTTCCTAATGTGACACAATTTTTTTGAGATAGGTTTATGACCACCTTAAATGGAGTAAGGCATGCTATCTTAATCTTTTAGGATTAGTTTAAGACCACCTTAAATGAAGTAAGACATCTGATTCTCTACCTAATTTTCTTGAGATAGGTTTAAGAAAACATTAGATGTAAAGGCATCCTATTCTCATCCTTCGAGATCAGTTTAAAAGCACCTTGAATGGAGTATGACATCAGATTATCTACCCAATTTCCTAGAGATAGGTTTAATAAAACCTTAAATGGAGTAAGGAATCCTATTCTCATCCTTTGAGATCATTTTAAGACCTCCTTAAATGGAATAAGGCATCCGATTCTCTACACAAATCTTCGAGATAGGTTTGAGAGCATCTTAAATGGAGTAAGTCATCCTATTCTCACATTTGAGATCGGTTTAAGACCACCTAAATGGAGTAAGACATCTGATTCTTTACCCAATTTCATTGAGATGGGTTTAAGGCCACATTAAATGGAGTAAAGCATCGTATTCTCATCCTTTGAGATAGGTTTAAGATCCCCTTAAATGAAGTAAGGCATCTGATTCTCTACCTAATTTCCTCAGGATAAGCTTAAGACTAACTTAAATGGAGTAAGGCATCGTATTCTCATCCTTCATTATCAGTTTAAGACCACCTTAATTGGAGTAAGGCTTCCAGTTCTCTACAAAAATCATCAAGATAGGTTTAAGACCACCTTAAATGGAGTAAGGCATCCTATTCTCATCCTTCAAGATTGGTATAAGACCACCTTAAATGGAGTATGAAATCCGATTCTCTACTCAATTTCCTCGAGATAGGTTTAAGACCACCTTAAATGGAGTATGACATTTGATTCTCTACACAAATCTTCAAGATAGGTTTAAGACCACCTTTAATGGAGTATGACATCTAATTGTTAGTCCGGAATTGATACCTGAATTTCAATTCCCATTTTTTGGTCAACACCTAAATACTGATTCCCATCCTTCGAAGCATCGGAAACTTGGTTATTTGAAATCCACTTTCTAATCCCCAACGAGAGTTTTGAACCCTCAGTTTTGGTTGGATATTCATTTTCTAATTCCCCAGCAGAAATAACTCTCACTCAATTCTACACTTTGTTCTAAGATTGTTGGCTTAGAAGTCTGTGTTGGTTTTTTTTATTTCATCGATCAATGCCAATATGTGCGGTGTGCTTGCTTAGCACATCCCACCTATTGGAAGTCCGTTTGTTGACTTCACTTTTAGTTGAAGTCTAATTTTTCCTCCTTATAAGCATAGGTTCTAGCCATAGAATTTTTCTATTGACTATTCCTAGAGGACTAGAAAGGAACCCTCACCATTAGAAATTCTAAACTCCTATTTGCTCAACTTGAAGTTCCACACATTGGTTCTAACCTCTAGCACTTAATAGGTGGGGTTCCCAATAGGACTGTCTAGCCTTTGGGTTGACCCTCAGTATTGGTTTGGAGCTAGTTCACTTCTCTCACACAAACTTGCACATTACACTTCCACTCACTACCTTAAGCCCAAGCTTACCTGATTTTGATCCCTTGACCCTTTGGGAGACTCATGTAGATGATCGCCTAGACCTAGTAGCCCTAGGATAGGATTTAGCAAAGACCAGTGCAGCCCAAAGTAGGGAATTCTATTGATTCATGGCTCAGGTAGGGTGAATTACACCCCAATTTCACCAAAATACCAGGTTTAGCCTTTTGCCCCCAAATCTACCTAAAATACCAAATTGACCTTAAAAACCCACCCAAATTTGTTCAAAAATTACTTCAAACCATTTCAAACCACCAAATTGCCCAAAACACCCCAAAATTTCCAAAATCACCAAAATACCCCTCATTTTGCCAAAATTACCAAAATACCCTTGGTAACTCAAACTGTCCCAAAGCCTCCCAAATCACTTCAAATGTCCCTAAAATCAATGTGAACAACTCTATTGAGCCCAATTTGATCAATTTTACCTATAATAAATAAAAGCCCCAAATTGCCTTTAAGGACCAAATTACCCCAATTCACCCCCAATGTCCACCAATTTAATCCGAATTTTGCCCAATTTCAATTCTAAACTCAAATTCATCATGTACAAGCTTGTTTATGACTAAATTTAAGTCCCAATTGGCTCAAATTTGAATCCAAATTCAAAAACATAGCCTTAGACCAACACCTGAAACCGGCCTTGGTCGAAATCATACCTAGAGAATTCACCAAAGCCCAGAACTTCATCTGGAGGTTTGTTAGACTCATTTAAAGCTGCTACAATCATCTAATTGAGGCTTCCCCGCTCAAAAAAAGTTATTGGGCTTTCACCCTAATCCAAGCTTAATTTGATTCTTCATATGTATTTACTATATTTTGTACCGTATAAACCGTATGGATGTGTTCATCTTGAGTAGATGAAGGTGTAGGAACAAACTCGAAGTTATTTGGTTGAGTATCGAGAGAGATCTTAAGGTTTGAAGTTTAACGGCTCTCGGGTTATGGAGATCAGGGATGATGAACTGATGCCGTCCGTTTCCGCATTTATTCATTTGACGATCGTGATTGCACTTGACAGATGGATGGAATGAAACTGCAGGCTGACGAGGTGCTAAGGTGTGTGGCAACATCAAATGGCGATGTACCGCATGGAGGCTTCGGAGTGGACGAGGATAGCGTGGCGCCGCGTGGATAAGTAGAAAAATATGGATTTTTTGAATTTACTTAAATGCCAGAACATAAAAAATTCATATCATTTTACAGAAAAACAATAAAAATAAATTAAAAGACCCTCTTGATCAGTAAATAGAGGAGAATAATGTGAACCAAAAATAATTTGTTGACTTTTTGATTTTTAATTAATTAAATTCTCTCTCTGGTATTTCAATTCATCATGATTAAGCATTGCTCACCATAACTTTAAATTTTTAGGGTTTGTTCCTCATGACAATGGCTATGTCCTTTGATTTTTCCAAGATCAAAGGACATCTCTGTTCTTTTAAAGCTAATTTTCAAGCTAAGATGGTATTTTGGCTTAAATTAATTATATAAATTGAAATATCACTAAAAAATTATGGGATAATTTTTATTAGGTTTCCTATGGTTAAAGAAGCTTAGGAAAAATATCATGATGGTTTGAATAATTTTGTACATTTTTTATTTAACTAAGTGTGTATATCTTGTATTAATTTATGTAAACTAAATATTAAAAAAAATTGAAAAAATCAATTCCACATTGTATGTAAAAAACATGTTAACCCACTCTAAAAATTTCAAAATTATTTGATTAAGTTTAAGCACTATAGTTAGTTTTTTAATAGACATTGTATTTTTGCACAAAAAAAAGTAGATTAAATTAAATACACTTAGGATAAAAAGTAAATTTTTTTTTAGTTCTTTGTGATCAGGAGCGCTTAGGAAAAATAAAATTTATTTTTTATAAAATATTTGATTTTTGACCCATTTTTAAATTTAAAAATAATTAAAAAGTTAAAATTTCCAAAAATACAAAAAATATTCCAAAATGTTTCTAATAATTCACTGATCACTTAAGACTCATTAAAATATTTTTCTAATTTTTCTAAGTTAAAAATAAATTTCTAAAAGGTTGAAATGTATTTTTTTATTTTTCTCATTAAAATAATTATAATAAATAAATGAATTAAAAATCATAAAAATATAAAATTTGTTTCTTTGAGCACTTTGGACTTAGAGAGGTTTAAAAAAATATAAAACATATTTTTTTTTGTAAATAAAACATATTTTTCATTCAAATTAAATTATAAAATCAATAAATAATTATAAAATTAAACTCATAATTTGATTCAAATAAAACATGAAATTTTACTTAAGTGTTTCTCTGACCTAAGGAAACCTCTAATATATATTTTTTTTCATATACCAAAAGATTTATTTTGATTGATTAAATAAATTAATTTTGAAAATCCTATTTTTAAGTTAAATGATTATTTAAATTAAATTAAAATTTGAAAAACCATATTTTTCTCCTCTGATATATTAATTACTCTATGGATAGTGTACTCTAAATTTTTTAAAGTCATTTGAATTATGCTAAATGAGTTATGAGGTGGGGAGCCCCAAGGGAAATATGGTAATTTTAGATTTTGGTCCTTGATAAAAATTTAGGATTAACCTAAAGGAAAAAAGGGCAATTGTGATCCTAATGGATATGTTTGGATGATTGAAACTTAATGGGTCAAAAAGCAGAAATCAACTTGCCATCTTTCCATAATGAGGCAAAAATTATAATTTTCTAAATTATCAAGACTCGGATGTTGATCAAAATTCAAATGATTCTCAAGTGATGGGCTTAAGTTAGGAGGATGATAGTTCACTTATTTTAGGCACACAATTTGGATGATATGATCTTTCAATAAGGATATCTATCACTTAAATTTAAAATCTTAATGATTATTACCTTATCCCCCTGAGATTGTTAAGGGCTTGGTAGTGATTTAGGCTTGATATTTAAATTCATTTGATAGGATTTATGAGGATAATTTGATTGATGGTAAACACCTCTAAGAACTTCAAGCCCAGCCTTAGTAGTGAGAACAAAATCTTTAATGATCTAAGCTTATTTCAGGGACATTCACTCACATATCTTTTAAGTGAAATATAAATTGATTAATTGAGTACCCTACCTTTGGGATAATGACCAAATGAAAATATGTTGAGATTTCCATACCTATTTTATACTATTTATAATGCTATTGCACTTTAAAGAAAGGTATTTTTGATGTTTTGTTGCAGGGATGATGAATTAGTGTCATTGGAGCAAAAAGATGCAAAAAGGAGCAAATTTGGAGCAAAAAGGACCGAAATGTGGAGAATTGAACTAGGGTGCTGACGGCGCCCTCGGCCCCATCGACGACGAGTTTGTCCTGAGCCCGAGACTACAGGACAGAATTCTTCAGAAGCTCGCCGACGGCTCCCTTGAGGCTGCCGACGGCGAGATCGACGGTTATGCCTACTCAAGCTTTGGATAAGGCCAAATTTTGAAGGGATGCTTTGGCAACTCTTGGGAAAGCTCATCCGTAACTTTAAAAGAATATTTTGGCCGAAAATTGAGAGAGTCTAGAGGCCTTGGAGGTTAGAGAGGTTTCATTAGTGTATAGAATTTCCAATAGAGTGTAACAATTGTGATGAGTTCTTTGAGAGATTGTAAGAGTGGAGGGAAAGTGAGAGATTTCTTCTTTCTTGCAACTTTGAAGAGGAATTTTGTGTGCTGTATAGAAAGGAAGAGATTCAGAGGAACTTCGAGGAGTGTTCTTGGGGAGAAATTAGAGATAAGTTATTTACTTGTTGTAGTTTGTAT
>NW_018219818.1:16286-18010 GCF_001263595.1 Phalaenopsis equestris
TTTGACCTCCCTGAATCTTGGATGTAATCTTCACTTTAGTTGTAAAACTCAACATATTTTAATAAATCAATTGGCCAGATTGAAAGTAAATTAAGATCGAAGTGAAAAGATCATCACAATTTCTTAAACATTTTCATGGCTTCACCAATTCAAATCACCATTTCGAAAATCTCGAGACATGAAGAAAGACAGAAAAATTACTCAGAACTTATGGGGAAAGCGTAACAAAGCTCAGAATTGATATATAAAAGTAAATCCATACAAACTATAACAAGTAAATAACTTATCTCTAAATTTCTCCCCAAAAACACTCCTCGAAGTTCCTGTGAATCTCTTCCTTTCTTTATAGCACACGGAATTCCTCTTCAAAGTAGGAAGGAGGAAGAAATCTCTCACTTTCCCTCCACTCTTAACATTTCTCGAAGAATTCCTCACAGTTACACGCTCTAGCAAGCTCTCTACACACTAATGGAACCTATCTAACCTCCAGGAATCTCTTATTTTTGGCCAAAATCTTCTCTTTAAGGAAGTGGATGAGTTTTCCCAAGATTTGCTAATGCACCTCTCCAAAATCCGGGCTTATCCATTGTACAAGTACACATAACCGTCGATCACGCCATCGGCTGCCTCCAAGGCACCGTCTCAATGGCACCGTCGGCAGCCTTCTAGAGATTTTGTCCTGTAGACTCGGGAAATGCTTGCCATCGACGCCCTAGTGCAATTCTCCACATTTTGGTCCTTTTTTACTCCAAATTCGCTCTTTTTTTGCATTTTTTTGCTCCATTGGCTTTAATTCATTATTCCTGCAACAAAATATCAAAAATACATTTCTTTAGCTTTGATTCATTATTCCTGCAACAAAATATCAAAAATACATTTCTTTAAAGTGCAATATCATTAAAAATAGTATAAAAGATGTATGAAAACCTCAACATATTTTACTTTAATCATGGAACCAAATTATAAAGATGAAGGAAAAGAACAAATCAAAGAGATACAATTACAAAGTGGAAAAAAATTGAAAACAAGGGTGCATAAAGAAACAGAAACTAAAAAAAAGAAAGTGGATACCGAAAAAGAGAAGGACCATGAATACCCAAATTTAGAGTACCCATTTACACTAATAAAAATTATTGTGGAGAAACCTCCACCACCATTTCCTCAAAGATTGAAGCAACATAAATAGAATAAACAATTTTCCAAATTTTTAGAAATTCTTAAGAAGTTAACAGTAAACATTCCCTTTAGAAGCTTTAAGGCGGATGCCCAATTATGTGAAATTTATGAAAGATATTCTGAACAAAAAAAGGAAGTTCACGGCTAACAAAACTGTTGCACTTAGCGATAAGTGTAGTGCAATTATTTAGAAAAAGCTCCTGAAAAATTAAAAGATCCTGGCAGTTTTACTATGCCGTGTGTTATCGGTGAAAAATTTTATAGAAGAGCTTTATGTGATTTGGGAGCCAGCATTAATCTTACGCCTCTATCAATTTTTAAAAGATTAGGATTAGGAGAAGTCTCACCTACTTCTATAACTCTACAGTTAGTGGATCGTTCAGTTACATATCCTAAGGGAGTTATAGAAGATGCGCTAGTAAAAATTGATAAATTTATCTTTCCTGTGGATTTCATTGTTTTAGATATGGAGGAAGATAAAGAAATACCTATCATTTTAGGGAGACCATTTTTAGCTACTGGAAAAGCTATGATAGATGTTCAAAAAG
>NW_018219818.1:18115-18361 GCF_001263595.1 Phalaenopsis equestris
TATTGAACATCTACTGAACGAACATTTTAAAGAACATTTTGAAGATAAAAAGCATTTTGAAGAAGAAGAACATTTTGTAGAGAGGGAACAATTTGAAAAGAATGACGAAGTTATTTTGGGCGAATTAGAAAATGAAGAATTAGATTATGTTTAGGAAAGATTTGAGATGTCGGATATTACGGAAAATGCCAATAAAAATTTATTTCCATCGATTAAAAAACCATCTGAACTTGAGATGAAAGTATT
>NW_018219819.1:0-2514 GCF_001263595.1 Phalaenopsis equestris
AAAACTAAAATCAACCAAGATAAAATTCATACCCACAACATTCAAAATTAAAAACAACTCAAAATTTAATCACAAAAATCACCCAAAAGTACACCTTCAACTAAATTAAGACATCTCTATCGGATGATCAAGAATTCCTCGGAGGAGGTAACCTATGGTTGCTAACGAGGCTTCCCACGGTTTAAATGAAATTATGGAACTCATTAAGTTGAGTTTAGTAAATTCGTTTGAACTAAGTGAATCCAATAAAAAATAGTGGTGCCCGAACGAGGGAACTGTAGGATCCTAACCGGTGTCACTTTAATCAAATTTAATATGCCCCTATAAAATTTAAAGAACTTCAACCATAGGGCCACCTGATTTGATATTATAACTTGACAAACTAGATAACTCAAACTCGTCGCGACAGAAGCTTGGAGCTAGCATGGTGGGCGGCACGGTAATCTTCAACAACAAAACATGACTTCCCCAGCTAAACCAATCTTCCTTCCTTAGACCTAAACAACAAAGCCATAGGACTTCGAGGTTGCTTGCTTTTGCAACTTAAATTCTCACCTTATCTTTAGGCCTTTTTATAGCCCTACTATATAATATAAGCCCTAACTCGTCTTAGGATTCCGAGGTTCTCGTCTGTCACAACCTAAATCCTCACATCTTCCAGGCTATTTGTGTGATCATTTCAAACGAATGTAAGCCCTAACTAATAAAATTGGCAGGATGAAATACCTAAATATTTCTCCTCAAAACTAAAGCCAAACATTAGGATAGCTTGGGAAGTCACCGTGGTTCTGCTCTGGATCCATGACATCCCCTTGTCCTTCTTCCATTGGATTCTATAATAAAATGTTCCAAATTTGAACCAATCCCCTTTCACACCTTTATGTCCGATTTCGTTGAAGAGTCCTACTCTTTAAAATTCCTTGAAGATAATATTTCCTGATTTTTATCAAGAGTCTTCTTAGGTGACTTTGGTTATTTAGGATGTAATTAACTATAGGGGCTTGCCCTTATAGGAAGCATGTCTGAACCCAGCTTAATATAAACCCTATTTAATACTTTATATTAAATAGGGGAACTTGTCGGCAAATACAAAGGTTTCGCAGACCAAACGGACGTCATACTTTCCTTAGTTTTATTGATCGAGCCTCATCCTCAAGTCTTGTCTTTATCCTTCGGGATAGATACAAAATTTGAGGTATATTGTTATTTCATTTTAAACTATGAAAAATATGGGGTCAGTTTGATTTCATACTTTAACGTCCTTCAGAAGCGGGCGATGGGATTTCGATTCCAGCGACCGACAGCTTCTTGCGGGCAACCCCACAAACCATCCCCGAAATAATGCTGACAAAACATTTTTGATGTATTTGATCATTTGGATTGGAGGGTGAAGAAACAGTTCGAACATACAGGGCAGATTGAAGAAGGTATGGTGTGTATGTTTAAGGAAAATGCTTGGGTTTAAGATGATTCGACAGACGAATTTCCTCACCGACCTTTTTAAAACTTATACGTTGACTTCCAATCTATGGGAAACATTCTCGAAGTTGAAAGTGAAGAAGATGTTTGAACTCTCTAAATTATGGAATTCGTAATTATGATTTCATATGTGTGTTATGCATTTGTGTTGGATTTCATTTCCTTTTATTTTTGAACTTTATATGTGTCATATGTTGAGTGTTTGATATTTAGTCTTCAACATTATTTTGTATCATGTGATTTTGATGATGAATTATGTGTATTGGTTTGAAAAATGTTGGTTTTTAATAGTGTGGATTTTATATATAAATGTGAGTTTTGTGTAGTTTGTCAAAATATGTTGCTAGAAAATTTTTTAATTATGAATATAAGTTTTTAATTAAGTCATTTAGAGGTTGGCGTGGTTTGGTATATAACAGATTTCGAAAGAAAATTAAAATTTGAAAATCTTTTGTGTTGGTGCCATATTTGGCGCCTGAGGTGCTAGTTTTCCAAAAACACTCATATTTACTTAAAACCGTGAAAATTGACTGTTAAACCCCATTTTTATTGCTTGGGTATTCTCCTACTTGTAGAATAAGGTTGAAACTAAACCTAGAGCTTGCCATTTCTTGGATTTTAGGAGATTTGAAGACTACAATGTCTTGGACTTTATCTTCCCTTGGTAAAAGCTTCACTTTAACTTAGAAATTTTTTATTTTCACCATGGATTTTATCTACATTATGGAAATCCAAGAATTTGAGTTTGTTTTGTAGAAGTTTAAAGAGAACCCATGGTGAAATCTTTCTTACGAAGTATTACTATTTATAGAGTTTGATTTATGATATTGTGAATTTATTTGGATTTTATGTGAATTTATTTAGAAATTTCTATGGCTTGAAGAGTGGAGGAGGAAAGCCCTCGGGAAATTTTTATGCGCGAGGATTCATTATTTTGAAGGCTCAATATAATTACAATACTATGATGGGTACAAGGAAATTGATTAAAGAGCATTGTCGACACTATTTTTTATGTGGGGTTTGCCCGTAAGAAGC
>NW_018219820.1:0-472 GCF_001263595.1 Phalaenopsis equestris
TTGCCGGCCCGACTAAGCATCTATGACGCTCAGATTCTGCCAAAAGAAATGAGGGAAGCTCTAGTCACGACTTTGCTTGATCCAGAGATTTGCTTAGTTCAGTTGGCCAGCACATCCTCAGATGAAGTTTGCTCGTTGAGAGAAAAATCTGGAGTAACCTTCACAGATGAAGATTTACTACTTGGAACAGCCGATCACAACAGACCACTCTATATCTCCGTCAACATCGGCAAATTTGTGCTGTCCAGAGTTTTAGTGGATCCTGGAGCATCTCTTAACTTGATGAGTCTATAGAAATTAGCATATTTGGATTTCAACTTACAGGAGATCATCCCCGATAAGATGATGTTAAGAGGATTCAACCAAAAGGGAGAAAGAACCCTTGGATCAATTACATTACTTATGAAGGTTGGAGAACTAGCAACAACCGTTAAATTTCATATCATCGACGCCGAGACCTCTTTCAGCGCTC
>NW_018219821.1:0-235 GCF_001263595.1 Phalaenopsis equestris
AATTATTGGATCAATTTTTTAAAAGTTATGAATCACAAGTATCAAACTGATTCAATGAGAAAATTTAAATTAATGAATCAATTTTTGAAAAGTTATGAATCAGAAGTATCGAACTGATTCGATTAAAAAAATTGAAATTTTTGGATTAATTTTTGAAAGGTTATGAATCAGAAGTATCGACCGATTCGATAAAAAAATTCAAATTATTGGATCAATTTTTGAAAGTTATGAATCA
>NW_018219822.1:0-322 GCF_001263595.1 Phalaenopsis equestris
AGGATTGGTAAAAGTTATTTTCTCTTGATCCTCAGCAGATGTTTATATTTGGTGATAGCCAGTTTGTCCATCCAGAAAATAAAAGTATTTATGCCTAGCTAGTCTATCCATTATTTGATCAAGAAAGGGTAATGGAAAATGATCTTTCCTAGTGGCAAGATTTAATTTCCTATAATCAATGCATATTCACCACCCTGTAATTTATCTAGTAGGTATTAATTCATTTTGCTCATTCACAGTTATAGTTACTCCTCCTTTCTTAGGAACGCAGTGAATTGGACTAACTCGTGCACTATCTGAAATAGGGTAGAACATTCCAGCA
>NW_018219823.1:0-1850 GCF_001263595.1 Phalaenopsis equestris
GATCCCGCCTCTCGCCACTGCTCGCTCGATCCGTCTCCCTCACCGAAGCCCTAGCTTCTCTTCTGCCAACGGATCCGTCGCTCCTCCTTGAAGCACCTCTCCGCAACTCCCTCGCTGGTCTCCTCGCGCTCGGGATTCATTGGTTCCTCCTCCTCGTTCGACTTAGGCTGCTCGTATCCTCCTCCTCACACAGCTACAACTCCTTTCGAAGAATTTACTGTCAGGTATTTTATTTATTTATTTATTTATTTTATTCTCTTGTCTTTCTATTCCTTCTTAAAGGTTTCTTGATTTTATTAAAATTTAGTAATGTGCTTATGTGATGGAATTGTGAAGTTTTTCCCGTAGGATGCTTTTCTTGACTTTGGTGGGATTTAAATTACTCTAGATAGATGGAATTAAGGGAAGTCATATGGTTTTTAGAGATGTGAATGATGTTTGCTTTCATTTACATTTCTTGATCATGAATATTCTTTATCTTTAAAATTGAATTCCATGCGAAACTTTATCTTTAAAATTGAATTCCATGCGAAACCCAGATTACTTGCCCCATTGCTTTTAAAGAAACTTCTCAAAACAAAAAAAAAGGGTCTTCGACCCTCTTTATATACTTATTTCATTCATAAAAATCAAGATTGACGTTTTGCCATCCACTTGGAACCTTGTATAATGGAAATGACCCGTTCTCGATTCTATCCAGTTTTCAACGTTATCATTAGCAATTGTTGGTGTTATCTTTAACAGTGATTGACCTCTTTAAACTGATCTAAGGCCTCTTAGCTTGACGAAATTATTTTTGGCTATTTAAAATATATGTTAGCCGTTTTTGAGGTGATTTGGAAGATTTTTTTCGCTGCAGTTTTCTTGGAGCCTTTTAATGTACCATTTCGAGATGGTTTATCACTATTTTGGAGGATGTTGTGTTCCACTTAAATGCTGTGTGAGATTGCCAATCACTGTAGGAGTGCTGCGAGGTGCTGAATTTGATAATTTGGAGTGTCATAGGTGCTGTAGGAGTGCTGCGAGGTGCTGAATTTGATAATTTGGAGTGTCATAGGTGCTGTAGGAGTGCTGCGAGGTGCTGAATTTAATAGTTTCTGTGCCATAGGTGCTGTAGGAGTGCTGCGAGGTGCTGAATTTGATAGTTTCTGTGCCATAGGTGCTGTTGGAAGCTTAGAAAAGCCTTAGGAGTGCTGTTGGATGCTTAGAAAAGCCTTGAGAGTGTCCTACGAGCGCTGTTGGGGCCTTAGGAGTGCTGTTGGAGCCTTAGGAGTGCTGCTTGGGCCTTGAATTTGTCGTTTGGAAGCTGTTTGAGATATAAGATTGCTGCCATTGCTAATTAAGGGTTGTTAGGAGTGTTTGGAAGTTGTAGAAGGTCGTAGGATCGTCGCACAAGCCTGCTAGTTGCTGCCCCGAGCTGTAAGAGCTGCAGGACCGTTGTCCAATGCTTCAATTTGCTGCCCACCTCTGTTCGGGTTCGTAGGAAACCACATAGGTGTTGCTCATTGCTGTTTGGATTCATAGGAATTCATACAGGCATCATTCGAAACTCCTAGCTGCTGTCCGGAGTCGTAGAATCACCGTACACATTCGCTAGTTGCTTACCGGAGTTGTAGGGGATCGTAGGATCACCATACTATCTCGCTAGTTATAGTCAGAAGTTGTAGGTGGCTAGGAGGTTTTAAGATCACCTCTTTTTGGGAATTCCTAACTATTACTATAACTTGTTCTACTGTTTATTTCTTTTTTTTTCTTTGCAATTTATTTAAAATCCCTGCAAATTATATTGTGCTTTGTGAGTTAAACATGCAACAGGAATAGCAGCAGCAGATACGTCACGTACGCAGGTA
>NW_018219823.1:19172-31989 GCF_001263595.1 Phalaenopsis equestris
AATGGCAGTTAGGTAATTTGGAGGTGCCTATGGGCAAAAGACCAAGTTAGGCATTTCA
Source organism: Phalaenopsis equestris (assembly GCF_001263595.1). NCBI lineage: Eukaryota > Viridiplantae > Streptophyta > Magnoliopsida > Asparagales > Orchidaceae > Phalaenopsis > Phalaenopsis equestris. The sequence continues at coordinate 19,231 of NW_018219823.1, forward strand.
CATAGAATTGGATAGATATCCATTCTAAATGAACCATGGATTAATGTATTGTGAAGATATGGTGTACCCTAGTTCCAAGTCAACACCTAGGGTCAATCCTAAAGCCAAGTAATCCTATAGGGACTCTTCTTGAATTCTCTCATAATGATCTTACCTACTAAATGCTAGAGGTTAAGGTCAATATGTGGAATTTCAAGTTGAGTAAAAAGAAGAGTTTTGAATTTCTAATGGTGAGGGTACCTTTTCTAGTTTTCTAAGACTAGTCAATAGGAAAATCCTATGGCTAGACCTAGGCTATTGAAGAAGTTTCTAGACCTCAACCAAAAGTGAGGTCAACAGACATAAAGATTGATGCCAAATAGCTCCACAACCTTTTTCATGGTCACCAAGAAGTTCATTCATCATTTTTTCATTCCCTTCAACACTCACACCCTCAATAATATATTTTTTTTCATTCATAAATGTACATTTCTTTGAAATTCTACATTGGAAGTGGACATTGAGAACCATGAAATTAGAAAATATCTAAACAACGCATCAATAATGTTGAAGAAAAATAGTCTATAAATAAGTTTACAGTCATCAAAAGAAAATATGTTGATGAATTCTTTGCATTTCCTTTAAACAATGTTTACCATTATGTATTATACTATATCGATCATCTAGACCATAGAGGTTACTTTCTCGAACCACATAACTCTTTTCATATATTGATGATCAACATATTTTTTAACTCCCTTGAAAACTAAAATAATAGATGCACTAATATCAACTAGTGTGCTTATCTTTAAGCTTGTGATTTCCAAATTCGTGAAATTAATGATTTATACTTATTCTTCTTGTATTTATCATGTTAATGTTCCACAATAAACTCAATAGCGTCTCTTCTTATTCATTTACATTGAATTTACTGAGTGTTGCAATCCTTTTCTAAGTTCGGCACTATGTGCCCTACAAGGCTCATTGCATCAAAAAGATAGGCAATCTCTCTTGTCTCCTCACTTCTTTTTGGGTATATAATTAATTTTTTTTTCCTTCGAAGCGAACTCAATTAATTTTTAATCCATCTGTTTTGTCCGCTTATTTTTACACTCTAACTTAAGCTTAACATAAATTTTGAACCTATTCATAAAAAGAAATAATGCTTCCTTTTTTTGCAACATGATATTTTAAGCAATAACTTCACAAATGTCTTCATATACTCTTATAATTTACTTTTATGCTCGAATCGATAAAATTCAATCCAGCTTCTTCCTTCACACACTTTGAGTGAACTTGTTGCCATAATTCTATTAGAAACCATCCTATATTGTGATGGTGTTCTTCTAATAGCCTTCAAGCTTATGTCATCACCACAATAATCCAATGTTAGTAAGATACATAAATGTGGTGACAATTTATAACATGCCATCCATGATAATTATTGCACAAAATTATTATCTTATATCCATGGAACATAATCTATATCATTTGCCAACCTTAAGTCTTTAACTTTTAATTATTGGGGATGTCAATCGCAAACTAAGTTAAATATTGATCACCTTACCCACACTCCTTTATTATGTAAAGCTCCACCATGTGCTCCTCCATCTATTATTGCATGTTATGCACCAATTTCAAAGGGTGTCATCGTTTGTTGCAAGCTCGTTGCTTCATCATTTAGAGCAAATTACATCTCACCTTAGAGGAGCTTCTCCCACAACCTAGATTAATCTAAGCTCTTCATGCATTTGAGCACATACTTACCGTTATATTGAACATCCTCTATGTTAATTTTTTCTTTCATTATGCGGACCTGTAATGCTGACAATAGATATCTCAAATTTTAATGAGACATTTTGTCATCCATTTTCTAATAGTTATTTTGGACATGATTCATAGTTCATGAGCCTTCTATTACTTGGATAAGAAGTTTCTTTATTTATGAAGTATTAATATTCTTTTCTTAAGAACCAACCTTTACTTTCACTCACTTGGTCTAACTTAAAGGAGGGATGATAGATCCCCACTATATATATAATCTAAAGGATTTAAATACTAACGTTAAGTATAACATCCGAACTATTAAACATTATAATACCATAACATAAATAAGGAGCAAAAATTGGCGATAAGCTCTAAAAACTTTAATAAGTTTTGAGAATATTTTTGATGTTTTGAAGGAATGATTGCTCCACATTTGGATCTCAAAATATGAGTAGGTACTCCATGATATTATGTTGAACTTATTTCTAATGAGTTTAGTACATCTCATTTCTAGCCTTTAACTAGAATTTCATATTAGTATATAAGCTCCCTTACAAGACTATTAACAAATTTTTCTAGTGACGAGGTGACACTGAATCAAACACTAAACCCAAAGGCAATAAAAATCATTGTTTTTTGGCTTCAAATGAACTTGAGATTGGCCATTGACTCACCATATCGAAGTCGAACCAACCTCAACTAGGTCATTAATAACCAAAGACTAAACAAATTAAACTTTTGGGGCCCGAAGCACTCCTAACATAAATTTAAGACCACTGAATCTAAAGTACTTAAGACTCAACCTAAGGCCTTAATACCCATCCTATGAGCCCATAGAGCATTTATTAACTTATCATGAGCAAAGATAAAATGATTGACTCAATTAAACTAAGTTAACCCTTAGTGACCCTATGAGACTATTAAATTAATTACACTCAATCAATAAGTTGTTTGGTTTCTAAACCAAGTTAACCAAATAAAATAAATTGAATTTAGCTAAATACTTAGTTATCAACCCTAAAAGTTAGGCTAATTATACTTAAATTGAGCCCCTAGTCATTTAATATGAGCACAAGAATTTTGGGTCAAACTCACCTTAAATAAGCCAAATCCTATCTAAATAAAAGGTAAATAAAATTTAAATATAATTTGAACTCAATTAAATTAATTGAATTTTATACCAAAAACTAAGTCCTAAGTGCACTTGAATAATGTAGGCTAAATTAAAATAAAACACTCTAGTTTAAAACTAAATTAAATGAAATAAAATAAAATAGTCATTTTAACTAAACTTAATTCAATTAAACTAAAATTATATCCAATTAGGTTTAGATTGGGCTAACGTGTCCACTTAGCCCATTTGACTAATATAGAATGAATTACAATTTTTACTATAATTGAAACAATTTGAATAAAATATAATATAATCAATCCTTAAACTAAATTTAGCATAATAAAACATAGAATTAAGTGTAATAAAGCTATATTAGTCAAGTTATCCACTTTATCCAACATGACCTAATGGATTGTTGACCTCATTTTTGGTCAAACATATTTTTCTTGGCTTAAGCTTAATTACCTTCACTTGAACTTGGCCTTGAACAAATCCTAATTTAAGAAAATTGAATTTTTAACTTGATGAAAATTAAAGGAAATGAAAAAAATCTTTAAAATTAATGAACTTTAATTGAAATTAGAGATACCCTAAAAACAACTTTAATCTTTGAAATCATGAGATCATTATTCTCTCCCCCGAGGCTACTGTAAGACTTAAAGTCTTATTCAGAAAATTGCATGAGCTCTATTATCACTTATGGATAACAGGCAAACAAAATTAATGGTCTTTTGAAATAATTTTTATGTAAAACTCTTCAATTCAATGTTTTCATGCAAGCATTGTACCTTGAAAACCCTAAAATTAACATTTTCTTCCACAGGTCAATCCAGTGATTCAAATTATATTATGTAAGTGGCAGAATCTTCATATTCAAATATGAGCATCATGCAAACCAGTTTGATGTGATCATGTACTATTTTTTATATAAAATAATGCACTTAGTCTTCCAATATATGAAAGTTGATCCCATAAAAAATTTTTCAAGTCATTATTTTTAAACATAAACTCTGCTATTGCATTTGTACCATCGAAAATTTCAAATGAATCCATCCACACTTAAAGTTAACCCCATTTGGGTATCTTTTGAGCACACAATAACCAGGAGAGAAAAATATGATAATTTTAAAAATAAAACGATAATTTTATCATAACTTCCTCAAAATGACTTAAAATTAACACTAGAATTCAAGAAAAGTTGTTCTAAATTCAAAAATACATATTTTGGATCAATAAAATCAAATAAAATTGTTTGCTCAAAATTTACTATTTTCTTTTAGGCCCACTTTGACATATTATATTTTTTTTATAGAGCTTGAATTAGCCAAAACCACTTTGACCAATAGATTCCTTGTAATTTTATATTACAAATGAGGCCAAATATTTTTTTTTTGCCCACAATCAACTCTCAACCACCTTGTAAGTATCTCCCCAAAGAACTCTTTTTTTAAAAAAATTGAACCATTTGATCCCTTGTCTTGTCCTCTTCAAAATAAGTATTTTTTTCATAACTGCAGCAACCATCTTTGTTGATGTTTGGCCGCTTTTCTCATTGCTACCGTCGATCTTCATTCTTGTCAGTTAGATTTAATGTTGTTATGGTATGACTCATATACCATATAGGGACAGACGCTGGATCGAAGCGAAGCGGAGCAGAGCGAAAGAATCTGTCAAAATTGGGAAGTTACGTGGGTTTGGGTGCGGGGGCAAAACCCCGCGGTATGGTGTAGGGGTAATGTTGTAATTACATATTGTGCCTAGGGTTTACTCCTGGGGTTATAAATAGGCCTGTTAGTAACCCCAGGAGGTATTCTCTATTTTGTAATCTCCTTTCTGAATAGTGAAAGAAACTCGTCGCTCTGCTCCCGAGGACATAGGCATCTTTGCCGATTCTCGTTAAATCTTTGCGTTTTTTTAGATTTGTGTTGATTATTGTTTTTCTTCGCCCTAAATTTTCTCAACATGTGGTATCAGAGCCAAGTTCGAGTGCAGGGAAGAAAAATTTTGTCGGTGCGGGAAGAAGAGGAGTATGGCGGCTAGGTCTCCGGCAGAACGGAAAGAGAGTTTGCATCCGCGGCAGACAAAAGGATCTGTTTGCGAATCCTGCTGGAGGAAAGTTTGCAGAACAGTCGGCCAAGAACGGCGATAAAGGAGTTGGCGATCGGGAGAAGCTCTTATTCGCAGCTTGGGCGGACGCGGCTTGGGCGGTTCGCGGGAGGCGCGAACGGAGGCGCTGCAATTCGCGGGATCAGCGGTCGCGAACCTGTTGCGAACAGAAATGGGAAGGAGCAGTGGTAGCTGCTGCCGGGTGTTCCTTTCATTGTTTCCTTCCAAGGAATCAAGGAGTCTTTGATTTTTACTAGAAGAATATTCCTTGGAGAAAGAGGAGATATTAAGCTTTGCTGCTTGAAAAATTGGAAAAGAATCTTTTATTTCCAATAGAAGAATATTCCTTGCTGGAGACGTTTGAAGAAAGGAAAGTTGAAATTTTTTTTTTCTTTTCCCTTGGCCCGCGAAAAGGAACAAAAATTAAAGGAAAACTTTTTAATTAAATTGATTTAAATAAAATTAATCAAATTCAATTTAAAGGAAATATTTATTTCTTTTCTTGGATGCGGAGAGGAAATTTTTTTGCTTTTCTCGAAGATTTGGAAGGAAATATTTTATTTTTTTTCTTTCATCTTTTCAAAAAAAAAAAGGTTCTAAGCAAGGATTTTTGCAGCGGAATTTGCAAAAGTTTTTTGTTGCAGGATTAATTTTCAGATGACTTTTTTTTGTGCAAAATTCGGGGTGGTGAAGTTCGACGGAACTGGTAACTTTGGATTGTGGTAAACCAGGGCAAAAGATTTATTGGCGCAACAGAGAATCTTGAAAGCCCTGAGGGCAACGAAACCAGATGCTATGGATGATGAAGATTGAGAAAAATTGCAACAGCGAGCAGTGGCAAAGATACGTCCATGTCTGGCAGATGAGGTTATGTATCATGTGATGAATTTAAAATCTCCAGGGGAGATTTGAAAGAAATTGAAAACTCAGTTTATGACAAAATCTCTGACGAACAAGTTGTATCTTAAGCAAAAGTTGTATGGGCTAAAGATGCAAGAAGGTTATGATCTGACACAGCATGTTAATGACTTCAGTCAAATAATCACAGACCTGTCACGGCTTGATGTGAGTATTGAGGATGAAGATCGAGTGATGATTTTGTTGTGTTCATTGCCCTCTTCCTATGAACACTTGGTGACTACTCTGACATATGAGAAAGAGACTATCAAAGTTGATGTGATTACTGCAGTGTTGTTGGCTCACAACCAGCAGAAGCAGAATGCAGGGGAAAACTCTCACGGTGACAGTTTATATGTTAAGGATAAGCAATATCGTGGAAGGAAGAAAGAGAAGGAGCGTTCTGGAAGGTGAAATTCCAGATCCAAGTCCAAAGACAAAAAGACAATTCATTGCTACAGTTGCGAGGAGTCAGGTCATATGAAGAGGGATTGTCCAAAGCTGAAGAAACATAATGGGGAGAAAGGTGATATTTCATCAAAGTCTGTAAATATGGTGCAGAATGATAATTCATATTGCGTGATGGCGATATGCTCTCAGTTTCATAAACTCAGATCACAGATGCATGGATTCTTGATTCAAGGTGTTTTTATCACATAACACCTAATAGAGAGTGATTTACTTCATACAGGTTAACTAATTCTGGTTCAATTTATTTGGGAGATGATAGATGCTGCAATATTACTGACTTTGGTGAAGTCAGAATTCAGATGTATGATGACACAATTAGAACGTTATGTGATGTCATACATATCTAAATTTGAAGAAGAATCTGATTTCTTTGGGCACTCTACACAGAAATGATTTTATTCCGAAGGCAGTTGAGGATAAGGAAATCATCAGAATTGCTAAGGGTGCGCTGACCGTGATGAAAGGAAAGTTAACTGCAGGCAATATCTACAAACTGTTGGGGAGTACAGTTATAGGTGGAGTTCATTCTGTGGAGTCAGATGACTATAGTACAAAGTTATGGTATATGTGTCTGGGTCATCTCAGTGAATGTGGGATGACGGAATTGCATAGAAGAAATCTATTGCAAAATTTGTTGCATGATGTTAAAAGCTGCAAGCTCAATCTTTGTAAGTTCTGTGTTCTTGGAAAACAGAATAGAGTCAGTTTTAAGGTTGGAAAACATAAAACTGAAGTGATTCTTGATTATGTGCATTCTGATGTATGAGGCCCTACCAGGGAATCATCATTGGAAGGATTTCAGTATTTTATTACCTTTATTGATGATTTCTCCAGGAAAGTTTGGGTGTATTTCTTGAAGTAGAAATCTGAAGTCTTCTCTAAATTCAAGTTGTGGAAAGCTGAGGTGGAGAAACAAACTGACAGAAAGATCAAGTATTTGAGGCCCGATAATGACACAGAGTACATAGATTCACAGTTTCAAAAGTTCTGTGAGGATTATGGGATTCAGAGGCATTTTTCAGTTTGGAAGACACCACAACAAAATGGTGTGGCAGAAATGATGAATAGGTCATTAACTGAAAGGGCAAGCTGCTTGAGACTGAATGCAAGGCTTCCTAAGAGTTTCTGGGCAGAGGCTGTGAATATGACATGCTATCTCATCAATATATCACCTCGAGCATCAGTGGGTGGCAATGTCGCCGAAGAGGCAAGGGCAGCAGTTAAATTTGATCATTTATGGATTTTTGGATGTCCTGCTTATGTGCATGTACCTGGAGATGAAAGATCCAAACCTGATGCAAAATCCAAGAAGTGCAACTTTCTGGGCTACAAGAAAGGTGTGAAAGGATACAAGTTTTAGGATCTGATTGCAAAGAAGATATTGATCAGCAGAGATGCAGTTTTTGATGAGCAGTTTATGTTACAACAGAATCAAGACAAGGTGTCAGAGAAGAGTTACAGTTCAGATGCAGTGCAGATGAATTTAGAATAATAGCCAGTAACTTTTGAGAGGTGAAAGTTCAAATCCAACACCTGGTGATTCTATCCCAGATGATCTGTAGAATTATAATCTTGTCAGAGATAGACAGAGACGCACCAATGTAAGGCCTCATAGCAGATTGGGTTATGAAGGCTTAGTCTCATTTGCACTTCTCATCAGCAGCGATGATCCAACCACTTTTCAATGAGCTATCACTAGCTAGGAGAAAGAAAAATGGATGGGTGCAATGGTTGAGGAGATGGAGTCTTTGTAGAAAAATCGTGCATGGGAGCTAGTTCAGCTTCTAGAGGGAAAGAAGACTATTGGGTGTAAATGGGTCTACTAAAGGAAACTAACAGTATCAGAAAAAGAAAGGGAAAAGTTCAATGCTCGACTTGTTGCAAAGGGATTTTCACAGCAGAAGGGGATATATTATGATGAAATCTTTTCTCCTGTGGTCAGACATACTTCAATCAGGGCAGTGATTGCATTAGTAACCATTTGGGATTTGCATTTGGAGCAGATGGATGTTAAAACTGATTTCTTGCATGGTGATCTGGAGGAGCAGATTTACATGGAGCAGTAAGAGGAGTTCACTCAACCTGGACATGAGCATCTGGTTTGCAGGTTAAAGAAATCGTTGTATGGGTTGAAACAGTCTCCAAGACAATGTACAAGCAGTTTGACTCCGACATGATACAGATTAGCTACAGGTGATGTGTGTATGATTGTTGTGTTTATGTGAAGAACCTTGATGATGGTTCTATTATTTTTCTGTTACTGTATGTTAATGATATACTGATTGCTGCAAAGAATATGAATGATGTCTGTGGTTTCAAAGCTTTATTGAGCTAGGAATTTGACATGAAAGACTTGGGTCCTACGAAGAAGATTCTTGGAATGGAGATTCATCGAGACAGAGACTCAAGACGATTATGTATTATGTTTATCTCAACGAGACTATGTTAAGAAAGTGCTGGAAATGTTTGAGATGAGCAAAACAAAGCCTGTAAGCACTCATTGGGCAAATCATTTTAAGCTTTCTTCATAACAGTGTCCTAAGACTAATACAGAAGTTGAAGACATGGCAAATGTTCCATATGCCAGTGCAGTTGGCTTCTTGATGTATGCAATGGTATGTACTCGTCCTGATTTGGCTCATGTTGTTAGTCAACTCTACAAATACATGACTAAACCTGGAAGGCGACATTGGGAAGCAGTCAAGTGGATTTTCAGGTATCTGAAGGGTACTGTAGGACATGAAATTATTTTTGGCAGTTAGCAGAATGATCCTTTAGTTGTGGGGTATGTTGATTCAGACTATGCAGATGATTTAGATGGCAGAAGGTCTACTATTGGGTATGTGTTTACTCTTGGTGGAGGGCCTATATGTTGGAAATCAACAATTCTGTCTATTATGGTATTATCTACAAATTAAACAGAGTACATGACAGTAGCTGAAGCTGCTAAAGAAGCCTTATGACTTACTGGGCTAGTAAAGGAACTGGGCGTTGAGTAAGGTGGAGTTCAGTTGCATGGTGATAATCAGAGTGCTATTTATCAGGCTAAGAACCAGGTGTAGCATGCGAGAACCAAGCACATTGATGTCAGGTATCACAAGATCAGAGAATTGATTGTTTCTGGTGAGATACTACTGCAGAAGGGTCATACTGATGAGAATGCAGCTAATATGTTGACCAATCCAGTTACTATCAACAAGTTCTTATATCGCTTGGACTTGTTGAATGTTTGCAGTTGCTAGAGAAGCATTGTGGCCCAACCCACATTGGTGCAGGTGTGACTCCCAGGTATCTTTTCTCCTAAGGGGCTGGATATTCGCCAAGGTAGAGATTTGTTATGGTATGACTCATATACCATATAGAGACAGAAGCTGGATCGAAGCGGAGCGGAGAGGAGTGGAAGAATCTGTCCAAATTGGGAAGTTACGTGAGTTGGGGAGCAGGGGCAAAGCCCAAGGGGCAAAGCCCCACGGTATGGTACAGGAGTAATGTTGTAATTACATATTGTGCCTAGGGTTTACTCCTGGGGTTATAAATAGGTCTGTTAGTAACCCCAGGAGGTATCATCTATTTTGTAATCTCCTTTCTGAATAGTGAAAGAAACTAACCGCTCTGCTCCCAAGGACGTAGGCATTTTTGCCAAACCTCGTTAAATCTTTGTGTTCTTCTGGATTTGTGTCGATTATTATTTTTCTTTGCCCTAAATTTTCTCAACATATGTCATTGTCGTTGTCATAAAGTTATTGTTTGTTTTCTGTTTTGTTGTCCTCCCCTCCCAATAACTCTTCAACCTGGCCTAGCTCCTCTAACGCATAACCTAAGTTTTTCCTAAAATGGAAAATTACGAGAGAGAAAAGCTTTTCACACATGCGATGGTTGCAAGATGTATAAATCTTTAAAGTTTAGCTAACTGCTTCACCGACTACCTCGACCACTATGAACAATAAAATGGGCATTAGAAGTCTCCACCAAGGAGGAGAATATGACAAACAAGTGGGAAGGATTTAGGAGTTCTCACTTTTTAAAGATGAGGAGGTTGTCTAAAGCTCCAGCCAGTGACCCAGTGGCTTCAAAAAGCTCAAAAAAGCCAAACTAAATCCAAAAGTTCAACCAACTTCAAAACGTCAACCTTAGAGAATGTTGAGTAAGTTGAGTTGTCATGGCTTAGTATAACGCATTGAGACACTGCTATTGTGGTAGTTGTCCAATTAGGAGCCATCATTGGGACCAAGAATGTTGGGCACCACAACATTGTACATGAGGCCACGATGCTGTGATGACATGTCTAAAGCCATCTTAGCACCCGTAATGTTGTATATTTAATCAGAGATTGTGAAAGCATAAAACTGTTAGGGTGTTAGCGTGTCAGACTAGGCACCATGGCTTCGACATGGAAAATGCCACTGAGCACTGCTTTTGGGTCTCGATAAGCCACAAAAAGTGGGTATTAAGCCATCGGGGTGCCCCATACGACATAGGGACTCCTAAATTTGGCTTGTGAAGGGTGACAGCACATCTAACACAATGATCAAGGAAGTGTCCTATCCCTCAATGACATGCCAAATTTTATGGGGGCTTGATGCCACAAAACATGTTGCATTTAGTCAAACATGGAGATAGAAACATACTCATAATACTAAAAAACGTCTTCATTAAGCATTTAAAAGAGAAGTACATGGTTTTTACTAGAATATCTTTCTTCACAGAAACATAAGAATACATATAACGAAAAACAAAAATAATAAAAAAAAGGCATGGTCGCCATGTGTTGGGTAACCAACTGCCTTCCATGCCATTGATCTACCTACTCTGGGAGAGTGTCCATCTTCTACTCAAGCTTGGTAACATCCTCCTTTAGTACGTCAATGTGTTGGGATAGAGGGATTCTACGGAACACTGCAGTGTGATTGAGCCAAGCATTTACTCCTGAGCTCCTTTTGGGGCTAGCGACTCCTTGCATGGAACACATGTCAAAATCAGTTTATGAGTAGCTTGCTATGCCGACACTAGTTTTGGAATCGTGGTCGAAATGCATTTTATGATTATGAGTAGCTTGCTATGCAAGTGCATGACCATGGAAAATTTGGGACAACGTAAAGACTTTGAAATAAGTAAAAAAGGATGCTAACAATATCTATTATTTATTAACTTGAATAATTAATAATAATTCAATGATGTTGTTGATGCAAATATTTTTATGGCTTCCCAAGGGCCGTCTTTCTTCCATAAATGAAATGTATCTTTTTCTCCATCAGAAATTACAGAAAATAATAAGGATTAGAGAGAGAAATTTCATCTCTTCAGATCTAATTCTACTATCATGAATACATGTATGTAAAAATCATGAATTCAAAGATCTTGGTTATTATGTCTTTTATAAATTTTGGGTCATGAAATTGGATTTTATAAATTTTAAAAATCCTAACATATAATTTAAAATCCTAAGAATATATATAGGGAACTATTTTCCCAATATAAAAACAATCAATTCCTACATCAATCTTGCCACTTTAGTTTCCAAGCATAACATATCCCTGATATCTCTTTGAGTTGGCGGGACTAGAAAGGTTCTCAAATTACGATTAAAGTAGACTAATTAACCAAAAAACTACTACAATGATTACATGCAATGTACCATCAAAATTGAACCATGGAGAGTATATTCAAATAGAGTTCACTAGTATATAATTAATTCTATTACTTGCAACAAATTATCTTATCAGATTCGATATATTTTGCATACTAATTGTATTTTAATGTCACTTGAACATTACTTAGGGGTAATTCAAGAAATTACTCTGCCAAGAATTCTGTCATTTTAGGTTTGAATAAAGATAGTGGAACTAGTATAATTGCTTCATAGACAAGAATAAACCATTATAACTTAGTTAAAGAGACAAGCTTTGTGATTTGTGCCTATTTGAAATACATGTTCATACTAACAAAGCACTCGATAATACTAGTTTATATAGTCTCTAATGAGCTTTATTTTCATTGAAAATCTCCATCAAGCAAGCATACTTCCAAAATAACAAGAGAAGAACAAAAGACGGATGATAAACTCTCTCCTCATGATAAGGTAGAGGAATCAAAGATTGCCAAGTAACTGCAATGAAAAAGGTTTAATAAGGTAATTTTGCAACTATTTTTTTTTTAGAAATAGCATGTATTGTACATAGTCCGAGATCGCAAGGTATGACAAATAAAATATTAGAAAATTCCATTCAAAACTCTTTCTGGAGAAATTCAAGAATGTTGCCATTAAGAATGATGTCATCAAGAAGAAAGTACTTATTATAGTTAACTAGAATAAAATATGAGAGTTGGTGAATCAATCAAATTTAAACCTTTCATTGATGACCATATTAGAAGGGAAAAGAGGTGAATATGATACTTCATTCTAATGAATATGAGGGACAATTACT
>NW_018219824.1:0-1244 GCF_001263595.1 Phalaenopsis equestris
ACGCAACATGACGATGTTTGCTGCTGTTGGTTCGCCGCGTACATATGTAAATTTTTTTTTGTAAGACTTCAGATAGTTCTGGGGTTATTTATGTGGCCTGAAAATGTCTATGACCAAATAAAATTAATGAAAATTCTTAATACCACACATTACATCAATTATTTTCTACATGTATACTAACGAGATAAAATATACGTTAATTGAACTATGTTTTGTTCTGATTCATAAACAATTCAAACTCACTGATGTCTCCCTATTAATTTAAAGGAGAAGATGTCAGGATCACGGCTGATCTTTGCTTTCAAAGATGGTCTGAACTTTGCTTTCAACGAAGAAGATGTACCACAAGGAGGCATAATCGATTTTGACATGAAATTTGATGATATTAATATAAAATATGAAAATCCACTATGGATACTGTTCAAGAGCAAGAATAAGAGGGATTGCCCTCAATACTTAAATTCAGTACCAGGAGTCTCTCTTCCTCAAAAGGGAAAGAAATCGTTGAAGAATCAGATCCCATGGAAGGGCCAAGCCGCCGTTTGCCCTCCATGGTAGCTATTACAGCATGGCATTTGATAGTTGCCGATGAGCAAAAAGTACCTTTCGCCTCGTTACGGAGGACTCGATGAAGAAATGCCGATCGAAAGAAACAAAGAGCTCTGGCTAAAGCGAGGAAAGAAAAAGAAAAATTATCTGTGACTCCAGAAGAATATACGTATAATATCAACATGAGGGAGTCTTCTGATAGTCTTCAATTTACAGAGGATGAAGTACAATCGGTACAACGTCCAGAACCATCACCAGTATGAGTTCACTCCGATGCTAGTTCGATTTGTTCTACTTGTCATTCCGCGACACTTGATCAAGGACATTCTACCGGAGCTTTTGTAGAATGTCCAAGTTGCAATGTCTTACACCTGGGACAGTATCATAGTTATGGTGATTACTCAACAGCTAATGAACTGTTAAGATATGATGATTTACCCATTGATGATACAAATACAATCTAGCACTATTCATGGGATCCTTTTTATGCGCCAATTCAGATTGAGGCGTATAATCTGATGGAAGTTGCGATGTTGAACTTGCGATGTTTGACATATCGGTTGTTACGGTACCCACTAGCATGGCAGCCGATCATTGACAATCGGTTAAATGATGAAACACACTACCCCGCACATCCAAGCAATGTTGAACTTGCAAGAATCTATAACGTTAAATGTAACATTTTTGAACATTTT
>NW_018219824.1:3447-25209 GCF_001263595.1 Phalaenopsis equestris
TGTAACAATTGGATTGGAATTGTGGTAGCACAATCCTAGCCTTTAATTTAGGAGGTGCCACTAGTATACATAGGGGTGTTTTTTAGTTTATATCAAGCCAAGTAAAGGTGATAAATAAGAGTGAAGCTTCTTCCATAAGTCTTTTTTTTTAGCATTTGTCATATCCTAAAAGCTTCTCCATTCCAACAAAGTAGTATCAAAGCCTAAAAGTTCCATTACAGAACAATGGCATACGGTGACATAGTTTCGTTCCAAGTCCCGATGCTTAAGGAAAGCATCTACGACAATTGGAGTATCAAGATGAAGGCACTCCTTGGAGCGCATGACGCTTCATTGTCAATATGACATTTTAATCTTTCATAACTATCTTTTCATTGTATCTCTTAGCTTTTGTAGTGCATGACCGAATCATCAAAATCTATTCTCCATGACATTATTTTTCGTTTATGTAACATAGCATGGGATTTTGATTCACAAAATATAGTTATTTAAGGAAAAATTGAGATGAGGGGGCTTTCACAAGATTAGGTCACCCATTTATTTGGATCAATGAAACTTAAAGTTCTATCATGGTTGTTGAATCCAAATAAATCTTGTGGATCACACCCAAGGAATAGAGTGTAGGACATATGAGTAAAACAAAAGAGCGAGAAAAAGAACGATTGAGAGATTGTGTGCACACAATAACACAAGAGTTTTGATAAAGTACATTCAATAGTCATTTATTGGAGAAATGACCCTAATTTATATGTTCCAAGGGTATCTTGTAAAATTACATGATTGTCATTATTTTAATATGAAATTTACAAGTTATTATCATACCTTTTTGTATCTGTAACCAACTCCGGAACCCATTCATATTTATAACTGACATAGGCAACATTTCTATTTATAACTGCTTGAAGAGGGGAATCTAACGACTCAGTACACTTGTCATTCGGTAGGCTAAAAAACTTTGTCGGCAGACATACATTTGGTCGGCTGAAATGGCATTGGTCGCAACCCTCTCAATGGACTCTTAAATAGAGACCCTCTTGTCATTAGGGTGAACTTGGGTCATCAAGTCGAGAGTATACCACTATTATTTGACAATTAGCTCTCATTGGACAAGGGGTCTTCTCAAAGGATCAGAAAGATTTTCCATGGGGTGCCTATTGACCATCTTTATCAAGAATTCCAGAATCAACCGAGGGAGCTGTTAATGAGCAACTGTCCCACAAATTAGGTGTCTTCTATTCTTTTTTTTTTGTTGTGCTTTTGTTTGGTCAATTCAAAGTTCTGACCGAAGGAAATGACGCTTGGCTTTTCCATCTTCTGCCTATTCTGATACACTATAATTTAATGTTCATATGCAAGATCCATTAGATTTCCTCGAGATACATGCGGTCATATTTTTTATGTACAATGGCATTTAAATGTCTTAAGATTTCCCTTTAATTCATATAAGAGTAGGACAAGAATTCATATCTACAAAATTATGGTTTTTTTAAGTTCTTCCTTGGAAAGAATACAACAGTCTGAAACATATAATTTTTCTAAAGTAGATAAGTTTTATTACCAAAAAAAGTGAAGTCTTTCATAATCTAGGAAAGAGAAGTGATAAGATTGATGTTATTTCTCCAATATTCTAGAATATTCTATCTTGTCTTAAATAGAAGATTTAAGGATATTTGTATTAAATTAGAACACTTTAAAATATTTAAATAGAAAGAATATAAAGTTTTAGAATTTTTTTTAGAATTTTCTAAATTCAGTCTTTCATGCCTATAAATAAGCATAAACATAATGTTGTTATGTAAGTTGAAAACTATTCAACAAAGTTTAGTAATCCTAATCTCACACTTCTTATCAAACTATATCCAACATCTTACGTACTATGTTCGAATAAAACAAAACGCACTATATAAAAACAAAATAAAGCATCTAAGGAAATCTATGTAAATGAAGCATGAATTTGAGATAGAAACATAATGATTCATTAACATATTCAGTGGAGGGTCAGCATTGGTAAGCAATCAATCCATGATGGGAATAGGATGGGGACTCGATAATGAAATCTAATAAAGAAAAACTTTAACCTCAAAAGTCAAAGTTCTACCCAAATAGGGATCCCGAGGACTAAGAACACTAAACCATTTTGTTACAAAAATGATGAATTTGATTAACTTCTAATTGTCTAGAAGTAGGTAATAGTAGCTGATATGTAGAATACACATAAAAATTTAGCTCATAAAAAATAAAATCATTATAAATGACATTAGAGTTAATATTATTTATTGTGATAATTCAGGGGGTTTTAATGGCAGTTAGATGAACAACTAATTTGTGATTTTCTTTTATATCAATAAGTTTTGAGTATCAAACCTAAAATAGATGAAATGACTAATTTTAATTTTAATATTATTTTGCAAAAGATGAAATGATTGCAATATATGCAGTAATTAGGCTATGATTTGACTTGTATAAGAATTTATTAATTTTTAATGGAAGATGTATTAACTATGTCAAATTCCTCAATAGATTCCTTTGAACTATTGTACAACTTTTGACCACATAGAAAATGAAGCTAGAAACTATAAGCAAAATTTATCATTTAAATCAATTATGAAGTTCAAATTTATTCCTCACAACCATTGTCATTAGATGAAACTTAGTCACTACTTCCTTTGAGCAAACACAACTATCACCATTTCCACTTTGTTACTTCTTTTGTTCTCCATCCAATTATCAATGGCCATTTTCCCCATAGTCAACATCATCTTACATTGTTTCCCTCTTTTTTGGTGTTTTAACTCCCATGATTTGTGTTCAAAACCTTCTATACTCTAATCTCATACATGTTATACATTATCACCTTTTCCACTTCCAATGGCTGCCACCATCAATTGCTTAATTAAATTTTGTTTATCCAACCAACTACCAACATAACAGCCTTTTACCATCCTTGCTTTTCTTGTTGCAATAACCAAACTATAATTTTCAAACCCTAGCCATCGTTGTGTTTTGTTCCATGTTGTTTTTTTTTTCTTTGCCAATTATCATTTAACCTTCTCATCAACTTTTTCCATCTTGGGACTATCAATTATAGGTTCCAAAATCCTCTCTTCTTGACCATGTAATATGGGTTTTTTGAGATCTAATTTGAAGATGCCTTTTGGCGCCCCTACCTTTGATTGTCCATCCTTACAAAAATGTGCATTCATGCTGATGGCGTGCATAAAAATATTTTGATCTTTCTTTGATGAAACTTGCATTTAATTTTCCAGGTTCACAATCTTTCGTTTAAGTTAAATCTTCAATCACTTTAGTTGGAATGGGATTATTGTCTGCATTTCTCTTCTTTAGCTATGGAGCATCTAAATGGTTTGTCTTCTATTAGGATAAGATTTCATCCATTCACATTGGCTTCTTATGAGATCACTCATATTTGTTTACCATGAAATTAGCTTTTTAATTTAATAACAATGTATAATCTCTTACTAGTAGAAAACATATTTATTATAACCTCTTTTCAAATTCATCAAAATGATTTAGCTAGCCTGGTGCTCTCTTGGTTTATTTTATTATTATTCTTGTTCACCATTAGTGTCGTTCTAAAGTTTGATAAAGTGACTTTATTTTTGTGACTTGAAATATTACTATTATCCAACACAAAGAGATGTTTTCTAGATTTTCCATTAATTAATTTTATTATCTAATGCGAAAAATGTTGTGCTAGCCATTAATTTATTGAAGAAGTCAATTCATTTGACTCACAACCTAGACAATCTAATGTCAATTAGGAAAAGCTTTAAAGTTTATTCTTTCTCCTCTTTTATTTCTTCCAATTAGTGATCTTTTACATTTTGGTACTAAGAACGCATATGCTCAATCATATGCTTATTTTATATCAAAAAATGATTTTCTTTTGAATATTTAAACTATTTCAGCACTCTTTAGAATCAACATGGACAAAAAAATGAAAATGGTTACCGTAAGAAGTTTTCTCACCACACAAAGACTTAACGAGGTTTCTAATGAGCATTATCCTAGATAAATTTAAAATTAATTATATTTAGTGTCTCAATTTGAGCAGGATTTCATTTTGTTCCAACTAGTTTTTATTTGGCTTCATTTTATGTGATTATGGTTACCTTATTGTTAAAATATATTTGGTTTTATCCTATTATCCCCATGAGCCTACCACCACCACAACAACAATAACAATCTTTTATCCCACTAAGTGGGGTCGACTACATGAATCCATTTTCCTCATTGTGACCTATTGAGTGTCATATTTTCATTTAATTATAATAAACTAAGTTCATTATTTATACAACCTGCCCAAGTCTTTTTAGTTATATCTCTATTAGCATAAGTTGAATCTAAAACATCTACTATCTAATTAACTGGACCATGAAATGGTTGGTGTTTAATTTGACCAAACCATGTAAGATAACTCTCTTTAAACTTGTCTGCCACAGGAGCTACACCAACCCTTTAATAGAATATTCATTTCACATTTTATCTCTAAGTGTAAAGCCACTCATCCCCTTAAGCATTGTCATCTCAACAACACTTAACTTAGTTTTATGCATCCCCTTTATAGGCCAGCATTATGTGTCATAACGCATTGTAGGTCTCACCACCATCTTATAAAATATTATTTTAAGTCTAAGTGGTACTTTTCTATCACACAATATGCCTGATGCAATCCTCCACTTCAGCAATCCAACTAAAATTCTACTAATAAAATCTCCATCTATAACATCATCATGTTGAACAATGGAGCCGCGATACTGAAATGTTCACTCATTTTAATGGATTGATCTCCCATTGCTATAACTCTTCCACTAAATCTACTACCATTAAAATTACATTCCATGTATTTAGTTTTTGATCTATTCAAATGAAGGCCATGAAACTCTAAAGTAGACCTCCATTATTCAAGTATTTCATGAACTCTTTCTTAAGTCTTATCCAAAAAAAGGATATCCTCATTGAAAAGCATACATTAAGGCTCGTCCTCTTGTAATTGTGCAACAAGAGCATCTAAAACTAAATCAAATGAATTGGGTTTAAAACCAATCTATGATGTAAACCAACTAAAATAGGAAGAAAACATGGTAAGTTCTCCTTCTGTTCGAACACAAGTAACAACTATGGTATACATGCCCTTAATGACTTGAATAGAAGTCATTTTAGCACCTTTCTTTTCAAAACTCACCAGAGAACTTATCTTGGAACCTTATCATAAGCTATAAAAATCATATATAAATCCTCCTTACTCAAAATTAGATTTTGATAATAACCAACATATGCTTTGATGTACAAATTTTAGTTTAAAATCTCTTAGGTATAAAATTGTTTCAAGCAGATTAATAAGTCAAGCTTGAGAAAAATATTTAGGTATGGTATTTCATAGAACCTCCATAGAGTATTTATCACATCTATAATTTTAAAAATTTAATTAGCTCACATAATTTATTAAATAATATGATTTTTATTAAATAAATAATTTATTACGTTACGATTTATCATTTTGCCATAAAAATATTACAGTTTTAGGATGATTAATTTTAACATTAACCAACTAAATGGTTTCATATATAATGTAAGAATTTTTATCAAAAAGTTGTATTAAATTAGTTTTATAAAAGATCTTATCATTTCATAATTTTTCAAGCAAAATCATGTAATTAATAATTAATAACTATATATGAATTAATTTGTCTTCATGTTTATTGAAGTATTCATTGAACAGGATAATTTATTATAAACTACTTTATAAGTAACTTTATAGATAATATTCCATGAATCTATTCATATAGATACATTTGTTTTGTATGCTAAATAATTTTTTCTTTATTTTAGCTTCTACATATATAAATCTTTAGATTCAAATAAGCTCCATTTTAATTAACCCTTAGAATTTTAATTGTTTGGTTATCTCCATAATTTTAATTTCAAGGTAAAATCATTTCCTTGCATCGCAATAAATAACTTTTGTTATAAATTTATTTAGTAAACAATTTTAAATTCTTATAGCCTATTCTAATAATTGTGCATGAGAAAAAAATAATTATAATCTAAGATCGAGTTATTTCTAACTCTATTAAAATCTACTTATCGTAGAGCCTCATATGCATCGTAGATAAAAGAATCAAGAGAACATAATGGAGATGTTTATGAATCATCAAACTCAAATGTAGTTACAATATATTCAAAAGAAAATAATTCAAGGTTCATATTATGGTAAAAAAATATTTTAGTTTCAAGAGGTGTATATGTCATAAAATATAATTAGAGTTAAACATATGATCTAGAGGCCTATAAGCATCGACAATAAGAGTGAGGAAGAGATTATAAAATTTATAAGAAAAGGAAACCTAATGATAAATAGTGCTAAGAGATTTTTTGAGAATAGATTCATGGAGTGATAGTTAGAGCTTAAAAGTTGGATAAACAATATAAATTAGAGGGGAATAAAAATAAATGTTTCTCTAGGTTTTAAATGCAAGTAATTAATCTTTTCTATTTAGGATTACAATAAATTCATGGTTTTCAATATCTTTATAAGGATTTAGTAACTTATGTGGTGCATGAAAGCATTATGGTTAAATAATCTACTATGATATATTTATTTGGGCTTTCAAGTGTAAAAGCATAAATGGAAAAAAGGAAAGTTTAGTGAAAGCACATACTTTGTTTAAATTTTGTATGAAATAATTTTAACAATCAATTGTTTCATTTCATATTTAATATAGGTTTAACTATTGTTGAACATATAAAGTCATGTATCTTTACTCTCTGTATGCTATTTTTTTATTGCTTATGGTGAATTATACTCAATTATATTGATGCTTCCATGTTAAGTTGCCTAATATCGTCAAGTCCATACTTTAAAATATTTTTTTATTAAAATATCCTTTCAAACTTAATGCTTAACCATCATTTATTTTTCATTATTGCAATACATGACCTGATTCTAAATAACTTTAATATTGTGGCATATCCATATAGCCTAGGCTCTCCCACTGAAATTTTAGAAAGAAAAACATGCTATTATATTACCAAAGTAAATAGAACCACAAAGTGGCATTTGATCCTATATATGAATGACATGGGATAAACAGTCAACCAAACTTCATAAAAAACATTTAAATCGTGAGATCATTACACAAAATGTTGAATATATCATAATGTATAGCATATTAGACAATACACTTTCTACATGGAGCAGTTGAAAAACTTATTGCATCTTTTTAAGATTATAGTGAGCCTCTTCATCACTTCAATGTTTGATTTTAATAGTACATACTATATACTATTGACACTAATCAATGCTCTTCTAATGCCACAAAATGTTTAATCTAGATAAAATTTAAGCTTAAAGTTAGTAAAACTATCCAAATAATATTGTTCAATCCATATCTCATCTAAAGCTGGTTGAGTGATATCTCTCTCCACTAACACACAAGCCACAGAGGGTCTGGTGACAGTAAGGGTAGGGCTATCAACCTTGATAGGTTTACCGTAAGTAATTGCTAAAGAGTAGAGAATTTTCATGTTGAACAGATGTAATTTTAAGCCCAGAAACTTTATTCAAATAAGAATGATAGGGGACTCTGAAGTTGATATATATATATATATATATCTTTGTGTGTGTGTACTTTATAGTAAAGTCACTTAAAGATAAGTAACAGTTAATTTTGGGGAATTTTGACATGCCTAAAAATATGCTACTTTTATATACACATTTAATGTCTATTTTTAGTGATATTACGCTTTAATGAAAAATAATTCTATATTTTTCGTGCAGGTACAATATGTTGGGGTAATTGGAACTAAAACAAGTAAAAAAGAAGGAATTTGGAGTCAAAAGGAGGGCCATTGTGAAAGTTGACCTGGCGCCTAAGTACCAGTATATAGAAAGAGTGGCGTTTAGGCACCATAGTTAGGCGCCTAGGCGCCAGAAATGATTTCTCCCTCAAATTCATTGAATTTGGATGAATTTTGAAAAAGTACCAGAGGTGGCTCTTGGAAATTTGACATTATGCTATATAATAGTGATTTTATTATAGAAAAGGGGCGACACAAGAGAGGAGAAGCGACACAAAAGAGGAGAAGAGAAGAGTAAGTGAAGAAGAATGAAAGAGAAGATTATCTCTTAGAGTTGTAAGAGAAGAGGAGAAGTTAGGTCTTTCTTCTTCATTACATTTCTAAGAGAGAATTGAGTCATATTGTAAGGAGAAAAAGTGATTCAAAGGAACTTTAAAGGATTTGCTTGGGGAGGAGATTGAGATAAGCATTTTGTTCTTTACTTTACTTGTTCTTGTTGTGTAAACTTGTTCTATTTATTCATGAGATCTGAGTAGTTTGTTTTGTCTTTTTCCCTACAATAAGAAATAATCATGTGATGATTTGAAATTGTGTAGAAGTGTTTTAATTTCATAATTGTGATGATTCAAACTTCGAACTTCATTTACTACATCAATATGACCAATTGTTAAGTTAAAATTTGTTATGAAACATAATAATTCGAAAGGGATATGCTTTCCTCAATCAAGTAAGAATCACATTTGTTCTCATGGATGAAAATGTAGCTCATGTGGTTAAGTGCAAATAAATAGGGAAATAAGTTTTGATAGACATAAATTAGTGATTCTAGAGTGACAGACTAAAACCTCCAATTTGATCCATAAGTTGAGAAACTAAGACTAGATGTTAGCCTCTAGGCGGAGGGATAATAAGAACTCTCTATAGTGAGAGCTTGTATCTTCCCAGCCTAACCAAGGATTTAGAAACTTGACTCTGGATTAGCCAATGTTCTTTATGCACTTGTAAGAGGGTAAAGAATAGGTATGTTCCTATTTGACACAATATAACTTATAACAATTTGAATTATTCACTGATTAAAATCTCATTGCAAGGGGAATGCTACTTTCTAAAATTTGAATTCTTTTTCATAAAACTTAGTTTTAGTGAACTTAAAATTTACTTTGCGTTTAGAGTTAAGAGTAGTAGATATAATTCACTTAGTTTAAAAACATAAATTTCGACCTCAATTCCTAGTTAAGTTTTTTGCAGTTTAATTAGAGTTTCTTTGAGTTAATATTATAAGAATTTTCAAAATTCCCTATGGAATTGATACTTAGGACTTCATTAGAACCCTATATTACTTGAGTGATATGTATACTTGCGTTAGTGTCCTAGTAAAAATTTGAAATCGAGAAATAATACCTTAAATGACTAGGAGTGACAACTATAAAGATTTAAGGAAATATTAACTATCCTGAATTATATTGTTGTTGTGGCTACCACAACAACCAGACCACATCTCGTGGAGATGAAGTCCAACTTGGAGGCTAAAATGAAAACTAAATTAGATGCACTGCGACGTCAGGCATGCTTGAGAGGAAAACAAATCGTAGAGGTGGACGATGACATGGGGAGAGAAGAGGATTATGATTGTTTTTATTTATTTTTGTTTTATGAGATATCTGAATATGTTATTCTTATGTACAAATAGTTTAATTATTTGTTCAATGCATTGTGATTACTTCAGTGTTTAAATTATGTGTTAATTCATATGCTTTTAGTTGAATGAATGTTTGGATTAATAAATTAGATTGTGTGACATATAATTTGACTTGTATCTCTATTACAATTGCAGATATGAAATTATAATGAAAGAAAGAAACTCTTATTCTTTTTTATTTGTATATTTTCTCACAAGATATCAATTTTTTTTTAATGAACTGATGGCTGTTGTTCATTGTTTTTGGAATGACAGTTGATCAACAACCATGCAATGGGTTGTCTAAAAATTGAAGGCATGTTCTGTTGATATGATTTCTATAGAGTTAATCGAGAGCAACCAACCTTTTTTTGTGCATTAACTGATGGCTTGTTGTTATGAAAATTGAAGCGAAATAAAACAAGAATCGACACAAACCAGAAGAGGAACACAGAGTTTTAACGAGGTTCGGCAAAGAATTTCGTACGTCCTCTGGAGCGAGCGGCAGTTTCACTATTTCAGAGAAGTTACAATTTTCATCCCATAGGGTTACACATATATATAAGCATATACAAACCCACAGATAAAATTACAATCACGCCCTCGCTCCCTCCAACACTCTTTATTCCAAGAGACACTCCTTTTCACCAGGAGACACACCTCTTCACCGAGAAACTCCAACTTCTTAGATACGAGCCATACCTAACAATTCTCCACCTTGGCGAATATCCAACACCTTAGGAGATATGCATCACCCGTTATATGTGCCTACCAAAAAAATCTCTACCTCAGTGAATATTCAGCCCCTTTAGAAGAAAATCTCCACATTGTGAATATCCAATCCTTTAGGAGAAAAAATCTCCACCTTGCGATCTCCACCAAAAAATCTCCACCTTGCGAATATCCTGCCCCTTAGGAGAAATATCTCATGGAGTTTCTTATACCAAAGTGGGTTGTCCAACCAAACCATCTAACCTGGATTGGTCAAAGTTCCTATTGCATTTTCACCATATGATTCAACAGAGCGATCTCCACCTGCAACTGTACTTCCTATCAGTTTATAGATGTTACCTATAGTGATCTTCCCTTTCATCACAGTCAGCGCACCCTTAACAATTTCGATGGTTTCCCTATCCTCATCTGTCTTAGGAATGAAATCCTTTCTGTGTAGAGTGCCCAAGGAAATCAAATTCTTCTCCAACTTTGGAACATGTCTGATATTACATAATGTTCTAACAGTATCATCATACATCTTAATTATGACTTTACCAATACCGGTAATATTGCAACGTCTATTATCACCCAAATAGACTAAACCAGAATCAGATAACCTGTATGAAGTAAACCACTCCCTGTTAGGTGTTATGTGATAAGAACATCCTGAATCAAGGAATCCATCCATCCTTAACTGAGTTGTTGTAATTGAAAGCGCATCACTATCACTGAAATCTGTAATGTCACTCTGCACCATATTCACAGCCCTGGAAGATACATCACGAGTCTTCTTCTTGAACATTGGACAATCTCTTTTAACAATCTCTCTTTATATGTTCCTGTTCCTTGCACTTAAAGCAACGACTCTTCTTACCTTTAGGCTTTGACCTGGAACTTTGCCTTCCAGAATTCTCCTTCTCCTCCTTACTTCTCCTTGCTTTCAAGATCCTGATTACCTTTAACATATAAACAATTACCATGAGAGCTTTCCTTTGCATTCTGCTTCCGCTGGTTGTGAGCCAACAATGCTGCTGTTAATTCATCAATTTTACTTCAATTTTAATTGTTTCTATCTCATATGTAAGAGTAATCACAAGATGTTCATAAAAAGTAGGCAATGAATACAAAAGAATCATTGCTCGGTCTTCATCCTCAATATTCACAACAAGCTGTGCCAGATCTGTGATTATTTGATTGAAGACATTCAAGTGCTTAACCAAATCAGTGTCTTCCTGCATCTTCAGCCCATACAGTCTTTGCTTCAGATAAAATTTATTCATCAGAGATTTGGATATAAAATGAGATTCCAATTTCTTCCATTCTTCTCCTGGAGATTTTCTCATGGAGATTTCAGTTTCATAACATGATACATAATCTCATCTACCAGACATAAACGTATGGTACCTGCCGCTCGAAGTTGTAACTTTTCCCAATCTTCATCTTCCATATTATCAGGTTTCGTAACCCACAAAGCCTTCAAAATTCTCTGTTGTGCCAACAAATCTTTTACCCTTGTTTGCCACAATATGAAGTTCCCGGTTCCATCGAACTTCATTATCTCGAATTTTGCTCCAGACATTGCTATTTGAAATTTAATCCTGCACCGCATTTTTCTGCCTTGCTTCGAAAAACAAAAGAAAATACTCTGCAATTAAATTCAAAGAAACCTAAAATTTTCTTATCAAATGCAACAACTATCCCGCGATTCTCCTGTGATTCGTGAATCAAATTTTCCCACGAAGCACTTTTCCTGTTCGTACCAGTACCTCGGCCAATTGTTGTTTCTGCGAGCCACGAATCCCTTCGCACCTATTCGAGGAATACCTCCACGAAACTCCTGTTCACGAACTAATCGTGTCTACTCATGCTCGTCTACTGCACCCTGCCAAACTCCACCTATCGCAAAATCTCCTGCGACAAACTAGCGAATTTAACTGGTCGAATTCCTCAGATTTTCCGCAAAACAAGGCTCTTGTTCGCGGTGGACAGCCTCTTTTTCCCATGAATTGTTGAACCTGCTGGACTCCTTCCCCTTACTACTGTGAACTCTTGTTCGCTAACACCAATGGACGAGCGCGATTCTTCCTTCCTGCAACTGCAGCGAACTCCCACCTGTTCGCGACAAGCATGTGCCGAGCCTTTCTCCTTCCCGCCTTCGCGAAACCGAGCGAAGCGAATCCAAAAGGAGAGTCTGTCGTGAACGAAGTCGTCCGAAGCCTCATCTGCGTCGCGCACCTTCGAGACTCCTCTCGCCTGTCGCCTGCGGAAGACACGCTGCGCGCCTTGCGATTCTGTCGCGAAGTATGCTCCTCCTCTTCGTTACTAACTGCAAATCTCTATCGAGATCCTCTGCTCAACTGCCAAGCGAATCTTTCGTCCCAAGCCCGACGAATCCTTATTCTCTTCCAAATCCTTCTTATTGCGTCGATCTCCTCCTGTTCCCTCGAAAGAGGCTCTGATACCAATTGTTATGAAAATTGAAGCAGAATAAAACAGGAATCGACACAAACCAAAAGAAGAACACAGAGTTTTAACGAGGTTCGACAAAGAATTGCCTACGTCCTCGGGAGCGAGCGACAGTTTCACTATTTCAGAGAAGTTACAATTTTCATCCCATAGGGTTACACATATATATAGACATATACAAACCCACAGATAAAATTACAATCACGTTCTCGCTCCCCCCAACCCCCTTTATTCCAAGAGACACATCTTTTCACCAGGAGGCCCACCTCTTCACCAAGCAACTCTAACTCCCTAGATATGAGTCATACCTAACACTTGTAACCACTGTTATTTAATTGAAGGTTTTCCAACGACAAACCAACTATTACGCTTTTGACATAAACCTCCCAGGTAGTACACGTTAATATGTCGTTGGAAAAAAAGTCATTCCATTGATTACCGACGAACTAAAAAAGTTATGCTCTCTTGACCGTCAGAGAGTCGTCAATTTAGAATTAATCGACGGTTTTCCAATGGCTAACCAACAGTTATGCTTTCGACATAAACTCACGGGTATTACATGTCGATATGTCTTCGGAAAGGCCGTCATCCCATAGATTACCGACAAGCGAAAAAACTGCGTTCTCTTGACCATTGAAAAGTCATAAGTTTATAATTAACCGATAGAGTTTTTTATATTTACCAATGGCCTTTTACCTTCAGTAATAGTCTGAATTTTTGTAGTGTATGTAACAACACCTATAATATTTTCGAACCTGATCCTCATTTAAAAATTAAGATTCATTAGTTGTGCATAGGCCTCATGCAATCATGCATATTGAGCAAATGCTCTATCTCAACTAAATCTATTTCAGAAAATCTCCCTCTCTCCCTCGCTCTCAATTATCTTTATAGCTTGCTTCATCCGTATGTGCTTATCCGTACAGAGTGATCTATAATTTTTATAACAAACAATGGTAAATTCAATACTAATATTAACCTTTTTTAGGCTTAACCAAAATCATTGCCTAGGAGTTTGATCATGCCACTTCTTTGATATCAAATTTATACTTAGATAAAATAAACTAATTATCTAACATCTTGGTTTTCTTAGTAGCAAAATATGTTTATTGTTACAAATCTGAACTCTAATTTCAAAGTTGAGTTTGTTAACTTATTACTGCAAGTTCATCAGAAATCACATAATGACCATGCCTGGAGAATTCAAAATATAAGAGTCAAATTTATTCCCTGACTCTAGATTTTTTTTCCATTACATTCTCTTTGATTGGTTTTGCTGATATTAGGTGGTGCGTAAATCTACATGTTCTTTTGTGCTCTTTATGCTGATTGACAGATTATTTGACAAAGAAATAATAATTTTCAATATTGATTTCTACATGTGAATTCTGCATCAGCATAATATCAAGGAAGTTTAAAATAATATATTTTTGAAAATAGAAATGTTAAAAGAATGTGTTTTGGTTAAAAGATTGTATTCGGAGCAAACTTAATATTAAACAATGAAAACATGACAGATATGAGATAAAAATTATGAAATGGAGTATGAGAAATGACAACACTGAGTAGAATACGAGAGCAGTATGAGTTGAAACGTAGGTGAGTTAATTCTGGATGTTAACGTTTACATAAACGAAAAAGAAGGGAAATTATGCCGAACAAACTAGCAGGATTAGAAATGATATAATACAAAAATAGTTATATTTACTGCATATGTATTGCTAAAATAAAGTATAAAGGTTTATAACGCCAAACTGAAATTGTTGGAACAATATTTATGGTTTATTTATTTATATTAATTATTTTAATTATTTTCTTAAGACAGTGTTGATGGTTGAGCCGATTAACTAGGCAATTAAACTGCCATCAACTTCCATGCTGGACAAAAAGAAGGCTCAAGCTAGCAATCATTTCCATTAGACATAAAAAAAAAGATGGTTGATATGAACTTGATGTGATGGAGGTGCAAAACGACGCCATCATCGGTAAATGTTTCCATCATGGGGTACATTAAAATATCAACATATGAGACATTATTATATCCAAGGTATATGCTGAAACCGAACTTTAAACCACAAGGAGAGTTGCCAGAAAAATCAGATGTTATTTTCTTAAGAAAAACAAAGCCTACTAAAATAACTATCCATAGGTTTTTTTATATTAGATATTTTTTCAAAGTAAAGTATGTATTATTAAAAGAAAACAATAAGGAAGGCAAATCAATTTATTTTCAACTAATAATAAAAGTTTTTATGACTTCCACTTTTTGTTTTTGCTTCCGTACACAATGCTTGCCAATAATGAGTAAAAGTATTTTGAATATTCCAATAGAGCATTGATGTCCAATCTGGCAAGAAAGTGGGAAAATTGTTGGGGAAGCTAATGCTGAAGTATACATATATAACAAAACATGAATGGGCTTGAGCTTTTCTTAAGTATTAGCAGGTTTAGAAGTAAGTATGAAATGCAAGGTTTGGTGGTTGTGTATTAGGGATAGATAAGGGAGAGCAACTTCATGAGACAAAATCAACATTTAGATAATGATCATGAGTAATAATAACGATTTCTTAATTTAGTTGAGGAGCGAAGAGGATAAGTTCTTAAGCAACATAATTAGTCGGATAAATTTTTATTAATAATAATAGGCAAATCAGAAATCTTGGCCATTCATGAATGTCATAGACGATTCTAATTCTCATATTCATAGTATGTTGGCAAAAAGGTATCGAATGTTAAGAAGTGAACATTATTCATTTGTGTTGTTATAAAAAAATTCAAGATTTAATGTGTTTAGCTTTTATCAAGTCACATTAATATCCATAATTTTAAGCCATGAGTGGGTTTGATTTTATCTAATATTTAATAGTTGAAATATTTTTATCTAGAATTATCTAACAATTAACTTTAATCTACATTTGCTAAAGCTTTGTGTTAAAAAAATATATGACCATTATTGCATTAAATTCATCTTCAATGCGCTTCAATTCACACTCTATAACATATAAGGTTTACATAAATGGGAAACTTAGTTTGGCATTGATATTCCGTTTTTCATTAATTAGTTCAGTCTTTATCCTCTATGCATATATGTTGTTTTTCATTGTTCGTACTTAACATTCCATTCTTCATTCACCAGCGTCTGATTTCACAATGATGCTTCCCAAAATTTTGTAAGCAACTAAATTTTGACAAATCACATATCTTATCATGAGAATTTTCTTAATCAACAAGTCTTCACCATTTTATATGCATAAACTTGCTAAAATCTGCAGAAATTTTCCTAAAAAATTTAAAGGGTAGTGTGTAATTTTGTACTTGTGGTGCGAATAAAAAAAATTCACTCATTTTATTGTTTTACATATTGCAAATTAAAATGGACTTTGACCATCAACTAACTTGAAGCTCCAATATTATGTAAGGAGCTTAACTTATGCCAAAGAAAGTTATTAATTTTATTTTGTATTTCTATAGATGGGAAATGAAGACATGAATCATATAAGCTAGCTTCTATTAAAAGAAATTAAAGCAATAATCACCTGTGCATTTGTTTCAGATATTGATCCCGAATTTGAATTATCAGAGCTGGCTTTCTTGTATCGATCGATAGTTCCCTTAACACTGTAAAAGAAGGAACAAAAATAAGTAATTAGAAGTATTCAAAAACCAGAAAGTTGATGATGAGATCACTTGGCCCAACAATGACTATTATATGTTTATTTAAATCCATAACAACTCAGTAAGTTTTGTTGTAAAATTTGCATATAACTAACTTCTTATACTCAAATTATGTACTTTGTAGTGCCTTGCAGTGATTTTTAAATATTGCTACTGTTGAACCCAAATCTGCCCTTTAACTTGTGGCCAACGGATAGAGCGTGGCTCTAAGGGAAGAAAAAAGAGAATGAGAGAAAGAGAGAGCGGGTGGCGTTACCGAGCTCTTTGGTTTATAGAAGAGGAGAATAAGAAAATAAAATGTTGCAATAATACCCTTGCTTTAAGGAGAGTGGTATGGGATATTTTGGTCCTTTCACCATTTTGAAGTGTGCGCTAGGTGGTCGGATGGAGTTGGGTGGCTGACCCAGAGAGGCCAAACCAGGGAAGCATAACTAGGGGGGTTGAACCAGGGGTGGTTCGACCCAGCTAGTCCGAACGAGTTGCATAAGCCGTCTTCGGAGTCCCACATGCAAGATGATGAGCTGCATTTGATGTATTATTTCTTCTTTTGATTTGCTATGATTGAGCTGCATTCTAATTTGGTTTATGCATAAAAATGTTAAATATTTCAATTCAATTGTTGGTCACTCATTGTTTTAAAACAAGTAAATTGCTAATATCAATATCTATCTATCTATCTATTATTATTCTACATATATCCTTCATTTGTTGTATAGTTTATAAGAAATTTTAATTCACATATGCTGGTTTCTTGTAAAATGTCGTTACTTATTATCATGTTGCATGATGCAAAACAAAAAACAAAAAAAACAAAAAAGAGGGAAAATGAATCATCCAACTCCTCTTATTTTGTGTTAAGTAAATGCTAAATTACTAAATAAAGCCCAACATAACGCGCCACTCATGCAACCAAAGTGCTCAGACACAAAGTTGGTATACGTCCTATTCATGAAGGTGAAGATTATGGTTCAATTTCTGCCTAACTCTACATGAAATTTAATAAGCACTTAATTTTGTGATATCCTTAGGTTTTGTTTGAAATAAAATATGTTCGACAGTAGTAATTGTCTTTAAAAACACAGCATTTAAGTATTGTCTTGAGCATTCATATTAAAAAATGATTATAAAACACAAACATGCTTTTAGAAACAAAAAAAAAAATCCCAAATTAGCCCTTAATTGTAACTAACCTTATGTTTGCTTATTATTAGTCTTGGGAAGTATTTCTAATTATTAAAGTATTCATAAAATGTAATGTACAACCCATTGTTATTTAATATACATATGTATGCTTCAATCTACCTCAATTGATTACAAAGGATTTGTGTATCATGAAGAGTAAAATGTAGTATATAAATTTATTTATTTTTTGTGTGAAAAAAAAAATATTTGATCAGTGAAGTGAGAATTCAAGAAAAAAAAAAATGATCATGTAAAAAAAAAATTAAAGATGGAAATTGAAAGGCAATGCATCTATTCAATAAAATTGATAACATCTAATTTAATTACATTCAAGGATCTATTTTCCATTGGTTAGAAAACATGATTATATCTCAAATATAGTGGGTTAGAATCACAAACCGTACTATTTCCTGTTTATCATTAAAAAAATGTATTTCGAATCCAAATTAGGTCAAACACTTGCAATTGGAATAAGAGGAGCTCTGTCTATGATGAGGTAGTAAATCAATATTGTGTTTCTTTATAAACGCAAGTTAAAGATGACCTTAGAAATATTTTTAGTTAACAATTGAAAAAGTATCATTATGAACATTAAATGTCACACAAGACCAAGAAATGGTGAATTCAACTTTACTAAAATTTGAAATTTTCTTAATCTATTTGAGTAACTTCCCTGATTGGTTTACTAGTTTTCTTATTTATTTTTGTTTCAATTTTTGAAAAATAAAATTCTAGTTTCGCTGTTTCTTTTTTTGTTTAATCTTTTTGGAATGTAGTTAGATTCTCATATGTTATAATTTTCATTTTGATTAAGCAATTTTCCTTTTTTTTTGCTTTAAAAGAGTTGCTGGGATTTTCCTAAAGAAAATAATTAGGTTATACTTAATAAAAATGGGCTAAATTACTATTATTATTATTTAGTTTAATTCACTTAAATTTGTATTTCAATGACATAAATTTAGTTAAAGTATTGAAATGAAAAAAATATCAAAGCTATTGTTTTGACTTTTCAAGAAAATAGCTATTTCAACAAAAAAATTGATGCGTAGAGGCTAATCATTAAGGATTTTGTGACTTACCTTTATATCTTTTTGGCTTGCTTTTAAATAACTAATGTTGACTTCGTGTTAGAGGTCTTATGGGTATCAATCAGATGATTAATTCAGATGATGCCATGAAGAACATTCAAACTGAAATCAATAAAATATCAAACTAATACAAAATAACTTTATTAGGGCTTATAGGTTATATACTATTGGATGAAAAATCATGCTAATTAAAATATTTACCAATCAAAGATATTCTTTTGAGGCTTTTCATTTGCTAACATCTTTTTCTATTGATCTCAAGATTATTAATTGTTTCTTTTGCATGTTATTTTAAGTAGTTTCTCTTTTTGTTTCAATTATGACATTTTATCTTTTGATAGAAATTATCAAAGTACTAGTTCCTAATATATGTGTCATCTTTAAGAGATTATAAATAATTTAATTAGTTTTCAATTACTAGACAATATGGTTTATGCAAATGAATCTTAGTGGAACTTTGTGTGCTAATAAAAAAAAATCTTACAATTGCACTTATTGGATCAACTACTTGCATTAGTTATCTTCAAGAATATGGTCAAAATATTTATTAACTTGCTAATGAATGTTATGGTATTGTTTGGACTTGTAATTACAAGTATTGAGTAATGAACTCTAAATATAGGTATTTTACATAAATCTAACTAATTCATTTAGAAAAATGTAAAAAATATAGCACTAAACTTTTTAAAATTTAAATTTACATTTTATGAATTTTTGTATTTACCTTGTATTCCTAACTTTAAATGTGGTGATTGTGAGCTTTTTTTACTTATTATATTTTAAATAATATATCTAATCACGCATTTGTTAAAGTTAATTACTCTAATTAATAAAAATATTTATTTTTGTCCTCATTAATTATGTAGACTTAATGGCTTTAGCTTTTAGTTGAAAAGTTGCATTTAACTACGACTGTATTTGACTTATCAATGCACACTGACCAAAAGGTCTTAATATGTAACATTTTTTATCTTTAAATCTACAAAATGGTTCGTGTACACAGTGCAAACATATAGGGTTAAAATAAATATATTAAACTTTATGATATTATTTTTAAGTATGATCATTTAAATTATGCTTAATACTTTAATCATTAGTCTATTACATCCTAAAAATCATGAATATCATAACTATATTTTATTTTAGTTTCTTAATTTCTTAGAACTCATGGGTGTTTTCTTATTAGGCTTTTAAAGTGGACTAAAATAAAGGATATTTAAAGTTTTTCATTATATATTCAATTAACTTCTATTATCATGTGTCTTACCCCATAATTTTTATATATGCCTAAGCCTGAGCACCATATTCGATCTCATAACCTTGAAGTATAAAATAAATGGAATACGATTTTAAATTTTCTTTTAATTCTTACTGTGACTCACCTCACATATTTTATTAAATGTATTTAACTTGTAGAAAAAAATATAATTAAGAATTAATTATTATGTTAATCTTGCATTATGTCTTATTATTTTAATTGGGGTTTTAATTTATTTATCGTTAGATTAAAAAATAAAATTTAATTTATTATATTTAAATTATCATTTTGGTTCTTATATATTAAATAACCATTAATTTATTTCTCATTTCAATGCCAAGAAATACGAAAAAAGTGCCCAAATTTATATCAAGTGTTTATCATAATTAAATTAGAAGAACATTAATAATTACATCACTTATCATGGGAACAAGAAAGAGGAGGCAGAGGAGGAGGAGGTGAATGATAGATGAAAGAAGAATGAAGAACAACAAGAAACATTAATTGCATTTAAAAAAAAAAAAGGCTAATTAATGGCGCTTCTCACAACATTTAGCACCCATTATAATTTAGAAGGAACTGAGATAAATGAATTATTTGAAAAAGCTTTATAATTCTTTTTATATAAGTTCTATTAGTGTTTTCAAAATTTTTGAAAAAGAAAATAAAAAAGCCAAACATCGTTATGCAGAATTGTATTATTAAATAAATCTATTTTCAATGCTTGCATGCTTAAATAGAAAGCATAGAGAAGTATTAAATAAATAATCTTCACATATTTCTCTTAAAAAGTTCTATGATCATCTCCTTCAAAAATAAAGTATTTTAAAACCTAAACGATTGATTTTTTTTTTATTTTCTGGATCTTTGATTTGCTAAAATGTTAAGGCTTGAAGTATAAGAAGAAGAATCAACTCTTTTGAACTTAAAAATATTAATTTAATTCTTAGGTTTAATATTTAATCTATATTTATTATTCTTATCAATTATTATAATCTATACACATCTCACAAATATTGTAAATATCATTTACATGCTAGTTTTCTTACCTAAAAAGGGAAAGCAGAAAATATTAAAGCAATAGAGATCATCTCTCAGCATTTAACTCCCATTATGGCTATGAAGAAATTGAGATAAATTATTTATCATATTAGAAATTTTTTTAGTATATTTTTTATTATTTTTTAAAAACTTCTAAAAGAAAAATAAAAGAAAAAAGCATCACATTATAAAACTAATGATTTACTAAATTCAAGTTTAATGCTTAAATTTTTTAATTTGAAACTAACAAAATTTTAATGATTTTTTGCATAATTAAATTTAAAATTATATAACTTGTTTAGAAAATACTGTACTAGTTTGAAATCTAAAAAGGACTCTTTACTTTCTAAAAGTTCAAATTCATGTAATATTAAGGTTAGTGATTTAAAATGAAGAATCAATATATTTGAAATTCAGAAGGCTAATTTAAAGATTAACCTTAAGGAATATCTACTTTTAATCATGTTAGCACTAGTTATTATATGTATACATCTCAAGCACTTACTATAAATCTCATACACCTGATAGTTCTTTTTCACCTAAATAAAAATGTAAGAAAAAAAAAACAAGGTCACATTTGACTATCTTTAGCACCCATTTGGCTTTAAATAAAGTGAGATAAATGAAATATCATATGAATTTTTTTTTAAAATTTTTTCTATGATCTTGTAATTTCAAATAATTTTGAAAAAAGAAAAATCTATAATCAAGCATAAGAAAAAAGAAATAAAATTGATTTTTTAAAATCATGTTCAATACTTGTATGCTTAAATTAGAAACATCGGCAAATATCTAATATATTATCAACATTTGGTTCTTTGGTTATTTTTAAAATGATA
>NW_018219825.1:0-913 GCF_001263595.1 Phalaenopsis equestris
TTACTTAAAATAATCATGAAAATTAGCATGTTGCTTCAAAAAATTCAAGAAAATTTTGGAAGGTTTACTATGACCAGAGAACCCTTAGGAAAATTTTTCATGTGTCAAGTCATTTAAAATACACCTAATTTTCACAAACACTAAATCACTAAGATAATTAATTTTGGAAAATATAAATATTTAAATGACTTAATTTTTTATCTCCACTATTATTTATGATCCAGAGAACTTACCATAAAATTTTCAAAATATTTTGAGTTCATTTGATAACTTAAGTTGATTTTTAAAGATAAACATCACTTTTCACATTTAAATGATTTTTTTTAAAATCAAAATATAACTCAAAAATTTATAAAACTTTGTGTTTTTTGAGTTCTCTGTGATCAGGGGTATTTTCTAAAAATAAAATGATAATTAAAACAAAAACTTGATTTTTAGCTTATTTTAAATATTTAAATAATTAAAAAATCATAAAAATCACAAAAATAATAAGACTCATGGAAATGTTCTAAATTGCTTCCTAATCACTTAGGAATAATTAGAATATTTTTTCTGATTTTCTAAATAAAGAAACTAAATTTCAAAGTTTAAAAATAATTTTTAAAGGCTAAAAATGAGTTTTCACTAAAATAATTCCAATAAAACAAATAAAATTCAAAAAAATAAAAAATCTTCTTCTTGAGTTCTCTGACCTCAGGGAATTTTTCTTTCAAAAATACAAAACTTAATTTTCCCTATATAAAATATTTTATATTTAATAAATACCCCACAACTTAAAATAATTCTAAAATTTCAAATCAAAATCCAAAAAATTATGATATTTTGTCCAAAGGCTTCTCTGGTCTAAGCCTACCTCCAATAAAAATTTCAAGGGATTAGGATTTACCTTGGTCAAGTTAGGAATTTTCTTTGA
>NW_018219825.1:1061-1583 GCF_001263595.1 Phalaenopsis equestris
GTTAGAGTCTTAGGGGCAAATGTGTAATTTTGGAAATTTAGCCTTAATTAACATTTAGGCTTAATTCAAGGAGGGAAATGGGTAACCTCTGATCTTAATTTGGATGTTTGAAATGCAAGGGGTTAATTGGTAGAAACCAACCTCACTTTTTTAATTAAAAAAGATAAGTTAATAAATTTCTAAATTATTATAATTTGGAAGTTTATTAAAATAAAATGAAGCTAAGGCTTAGGGGTATGAACTTTTGAAGTCAATAATTAATCAATTTAATACCCCTATTTTAATTTTTAAATAAAATTCAAATCATGGATCCTGACCACTTAAAGCCTAACCTTTTCAAAACTAATTAAGACACTCACCTAGGTCTTAAGGGCTTAGTAGTGACTTAGGCTAAATCAAGTTTCATTTAAATGAGGATTAGAAAATTAAATATCATTGAAAATTAAAACATCTTTCACACTGCAAGCCCAATTAGGATTAAAATTTTGCTAAGTGTTTCAATAACACTAACTTGCCTCTTTA
>NW_018219826.1:0-2310 GCF_001263595.1 Phalaenopsis equestris
GGTAATTTTGATAATTGAAAATAAAGTAAATAACTTTTTTTGAAAATTTTGATAATTGAAACTAACTTAAATAACTAACTAAATTTAACTAGATTTTTGTAAGATGAAAGCAAAACAAATAAAATATATGTTTCCTTATCATGAATCAATAATAAGTATAGAAATTCTGTTGTGGAAGTATTTAAACTGTGTTGTGCCACATAGTAGTAATATTACTAGAGATGTTATAAAGAACATTGGCTAATTTAAAGCTTGAATAGTCCTCAAGATGGGCTAGGTAGGGAAGATAATAACTCTCACTATAGAGTTCCCTCTTCTCCCTCCACTTGGGGGCGTATCAAAACCTAAAACAATAGATCAAATTGGGGGCTTTAGCCTGTCACTCTAAAGTCCTCTAATTCTACACCCTTCAAAGTTTATTTCCTTATTTATTTGCACTCAACCATATGAATTACATTCTCATCCATGCAATCTCATGTGATTCTACCATTAGTTGACTGAGATAATACCATCATGGATCTTACATGTTCTCACAACAAATTTTAACATCTCAATTGGCTAAATCAAGAAGTAAATGAAGTACAAGGATTAAATCATCATAACTTATTCCAACATTATAAACCAATACTTCACACAACTTCCATCCAACACTTAATTTCTTATTATTTTATGAAAAAGATAAAGAAAACTACTCAGAATTTATGCAGAAAACATAACGACAATTAAGTTTAAAAGTAGAAATCATGTCGAACACAAGAAATCTAAATTAAAACCAAATGTAGTTACAAAGTTAAAAACTTACCTCAAATTTCTCTCCACCAAACTCTTGAAGTTCCGTTGAATCTCTTCCTTTCTCTTACAACTCTCCCTTTCATCTCTCTAAAAATATCCTAATTCTTCTACGATGAGAGAGGCGAGAGGGGGGTGTAATTATATCCAAGTATTATTTTTTTATAGTTTTCCAAAAGTTGCATTGGTGTCTCTTCAAAATGTGTCCACATTCAATGAACCTTCCAGAGTTGCTTCTTTTCAGAGCCATTTCAATGTATTTTTGTGCCTATTAACTGTATTTCATGCTTTCACCAAGAGTTGCTTCAAACACCCCTTCACAATTAGTCCATATTCATTGAATTTTCATCATAACTACCTCTAGCGCATAAGTGCAAGGTCTTCGGTACTTAGGCGTGACCGAGTTTGTCTCCTAGCACTTAAGCGTCAGTCCTGGGCACTTAGACGCCACAGTTCATTTTCATACCTTCTTTATTTTTGCTTCAAATCTGATCCTTTTTCACTCCTTTAACAATTTTTCATCCATTTAATTTTACCTGAAAGAAAAACACACAAATACCTTCCATTAAAGCACAATATCTCAAAAAAAGGTATAAAAATGTGTACATAAATGCTATATATTTTAGGTGTATCAATTACCACATTCCTCGTGGGAACGATAATGGGATTTTTAAAGAAAGTCTTATATTACTTGAAACAATTTGTATGCTTGTGTAGTACCTCAAGTGTGAAAATATATTATAAATCATTACATTTGTTCACATTAGCCATTAGAGATGCATTTTCTGGCATGATTAAGTAGTTTAAAAATACACGTAAGTGGGTTTGGGTCAGATACTCAACCAATCACTCACGGTTTGATTTATAGCTTCATCTAATTGAGACAAACATATCCATGTGGTTAAAAGCATGTGAAATGAAACTTCTTTTCATAATTGGTAAAACCGAGCAAGATTTTAGGGATTTTAGCTTATATCTTAACCCAAGAAGTGAGGCCTCGATTGGGTTTTTTTTCTGAGCTTTGACTTGAGTCCAAAAATATTCTCTAAGTGCTTCTTCAAGCTAGAATTGGGTCTGGATAGGAGTTTGATCAGTAGGTGGCACGGGTTTGGTCTAAAAGTGGGTTAGAGTGCTCGGAAGAGAGGTGTTTTGATGGGGAACTTCCTCGTTTGGTCTAGGGAAGCTTTTGGAATAATCAATTCAAGGCATGTGAAGTTTGGTAAAGTAACAGACAAATACATGAATTTCACGCTGGAAATTAGGGTTTTTACATTGGGGAAGATGACTGAAATTTGATTGGGATGAGCTTAGGAAGGTCAGAGGAAGCTCTGAAAGAAATCTGGAGCAGTCACCCCAAGGAATTGGCAGCACTCTTGACCAAAGAAAAATATGTTGAGATTTTCATACCTATTTTATACTAATATTGATGATATTGCACTTTAAAGAAGGATATTTTTGATGTTTTGTTGCAGGTATGTTGAATTATGGTCATTGGAGCAAAAAGATGCAAAAAGGAGCGAA
>NW_018219826.1:10870-41170 GCF_001263595.1 Phalaenopsis equestris
TTTTTAGTCTATTTATATATATATATATATATATATATATATATATTGAATTTTGTGTCGTGTACTCATATCAGTTGGTCGGGCATATGCTTATCAGTTGTAAATCCCCTTCGGTTTGGGTTTGATTCCACCCGAGTATAGGGTGTGGTACTCGAATTATTAGGCGCATGAGGGATGACCGGGGCTCGTATAATAGCCTCCGACCATTCCTCTTTCTAATATATATATATATATATTAAAACAAAGGGAAGATCTACTAAGATTAGAAAAAATTACAGGGAAGTTTAATGGTAGACTCTAATGTATGGCTAACTAAGTTTATCTCCATGTTTAAGAAGTTTTAAAACATTGTTAGACACATGACCAACAACAACCTCAGACTGAGAAGCGCCCAATCTAGCAAGGAGATTAGCTGATTTGTTTGCTTCCCTATACATGTACCCATTCGATGTTAAAAAAATGAATCAGCTTTAGGAGTTTCCTCCAAAGTATCATATTTTTGCAGCAACAAGATACAACACCAAGGCAACAATGGTAAGTAGTCAGGGAGTCCAGCTCAATCATCTGATTCCAAATTTGCACTTCCATAGCAATGAACAGACAATATAAGGCAACAACCATTTCAGAAAAAGGGCATTGATATGATATGATGGAGTATAGAATGTAAGCAGGGAGAGTCCCTCACGGTTTTTGAAAAATTCCACCAGCACCAGCATCTACGGAATTATAACTACCATCCAAATTAACGTTCTTAAAGGGATAAATAAGCTGGTAGAAAAGTTGTGTATATTTATTTAGAGTAGCCAGAACAAGAAAATCAAGTCTACCTCCCGATCATGCAAGTAGCTTGTTTGAAGTGTTATACTTGACCAGCTTAGAGATGAAGGACTTGATGAGAATGAGGATGCCATCAGCAGTGTGATGACCATCATGATGCTTCCTTTGATTCCATTCCATCCATAAAACACCAGCAACAAATGTAAGGGATGGGATTTTGAAGGTGTATCTTTATATTTCTTCTCATCCAGCTATTTAGA
Source organism: Phalaenopsis equestris (assembly GCF_001263595.1). Taxonomy (NCBI): domain Eukaryota; kingdom Viridiplantae; phylum Streptophyta; class Magnoliopsida; order Asparagales; family Orchidaceae; genus Phalaenopsis; species Phalaenopsis equestris. The sequence goes on from NW_018219826.1 coordinate 11,908, forward strand.
CATTGTTCAATAGAGGTATAACCTCATATAAGTAAGCAAATGCTGATGATATGAGCGAGTCTCCACCAAATTGATAGTGAGTACCTATAATAAAAAAAAAGGTTAGATAATGATTCTTCATCTTGTCTACCAAGTAGAAAGATTGAAGGCATTCTAAGACTTTTAAGCTTAAGTATGTCATTCAGAGGGAGTGGAAATTCATCCTCCAAGCAAAAAAATGACTGAACGTTGCAGAATATTGTTCCAAATTAGATCACTCTTTTCAATATTAAGATATTGATGTAGCATCTTGGCGATCGATTTACCTAAAGAGGAGCTGTGGCAACGCTTTGTTCTGAGAATATCTTCATTAGAAATTCAAAATGAATGCTCTAGACCAGATCATCATTCAACAATTTATAAAGTTCCTGCTTGTTCCAAGTATCATTAAACCAGAAACCAGTGAACATTATCTCAGCTTTGACATTTGCCTAACAGTGATCTTTGAGCGGATTTAACAAGGAACAATCATCCGGCCAAAAACTTATTTTACCCTTTCCCAGCTCCCAAATAATGATATCTTCAACTTTACTTCTAATTTTCAGTAATTCTTTCCAATTCAATGAATCCCTTATTCTAACAATCAATAATAGTGCTTACATATTAAAAGCAAAATTAAATAATGCTTTCTACTATATCTAAATGAATGCCTATCTATAGTGCATCTGATAAGCATAAAATTTGTGGACTCCTTTAGCTTGTAAATGCTTGGTGAAAGATCAACCTCATGCCACCTAGCTAATATGAATTAGCTAAGCATCCCCACTCCACCATCACCTCTCTTCTCTTATAAATAGGTTTCTATCATCCAAGTTCTCTATGAGAGGGAAGACTTATAAGGAATTTTTTTGCATTTCATTGATTCCCTTCTTTTTTGACCTTTCTCACAATTAATTTAGCGAGTCAAAGAGCTAGAGAAAGAGATGACAAGCGGTGGCTTGTCTTTGGACCATCCCTGGTCATTATTCTTTGGCATCTTAGGTATGGGCAATATTAAGTAAATGACACACAACATCATTCTCTTGCTTCTACTAATCAAATGGCTCTTTTAAAATAATAATAATTTTGTTTTTAAGTTTATAATATAAAATACATAAAATGTAAGAAAATTTCTTAAAATATTGTACAAAATCGTGGCAATAACTTTTAAAGTCCTCACTAATTACATCAAACTTGCTAGCATTCATAATGAGTTTGAATATTGTTTAATATTGCAACGTTTTTATCTTCTACTTCTTATATAAATTTCTTCTCTATTTCTTTGCGTAAATTTGAGAGGGAGAAAAAATCACTTTTAAAATGTTTATATTTGTTAGATTTGATTATGTTGGGTGTTGTTGGGAGCTAATAGTAGCTTTAAACTCTATACACCTCCTTTATATCTCATCTATTTTAATGAATTTTGTTTACAAACATTATTTTTTTTTAAATATTTTTTAATAATATTCAAAAGCAATCAAATGAGGTTTTAGATTATTACTATTATAATTATTTTTATTACAATATTTATTCTATAGCCTAATTTAATTGTTGCAAAAAACTAGGTTCTTAGTCATTATTATTAGCTAGTTAATGATTGTTGTTTATCTTCTTCATATATTTTTATTTCGTTTGGTAGGGCTATTCTTTCATCGCTTTGTTTGTTTCATTAGCATATCCTCTTTGTTCGAAGAAATGGCATGATAATTATGCTATATATGTATATTATTGTTTCATGCATATAAAAAGCTGCCTTATGGCTATTTTTCGAGAAATTATTATGTGCAGCAATTGTACGTCCGAACACCAATTCGAATGGGCCGACGTTCAATTCCATGTCGTCGTGACTTCATAAAGTTTCACAGTTCCTACCACAAACAATGTTTCGACAACACACACTTTTTTTAAAAAAAATTTCACCATCATTTTGTGGAAGTAACAATTAATTAATATATATACGTACATACATATAGGGGCTTTTACATATGTAGCACCCAAAAATTTACTAATTACAAACATCATGTGAAAGTAGTACTCATTATCAACTTTTAATAATAAAATTCATTTATTCATCCATAGATAAAGTGCTATGTTTGTAAAAATAAAAATTTGCGCGTGAGATAGGTAAATCCATAAGAATTGAGTTCTATGTATGTAATTTTCTTATATATATATATATATTAAAAAGAAAAAGAATAGGTGGAGGCCATTATAGGAGCCCCCGGCCATCCTCGTATGCTTAAATCGAGGACCACCTTCACCACTAGCACATTTGTCAGAGGAGGATTCGAACCCGTAACCCAAGGGAACTTACAACCTTCAAATGCTGCTCTACCGGCAGGGCACAACCGGGGGGCTATAAATATATATATATATATTTATATATATTACACGTACACACGAACGAAGAATATTATGATTTCCTTAGAATTTAAGTTATTATTTAAGATATTTATGCTGCATTGACGTATCTGGTAATCCCCACAAATTTCTATTCAACAAGCTTTTGATATAATTTATCATGCTTAAAATGAGTAAATAATAATGGAAGCAGTCTATCACTCTATTTTTTCTTATGTACGTATCAAACTCTACTAAGAAAAACATAAAAAACTAAAATAACATGTAAGTTCATATATTGGCACATGCGACACATCAATTCATTAAGAAAATTTTGATTTTTGTTGGGATTGTCTACTTTTTTCTCATTTTCTTGTATATTAACATAGATTAATTTAATAATAAATAAACTTATATATATATATATATATATATATATATGATTTTACTTTCTTCACAAGGGTTTCCTTTTCATAATTAACAATTGCTAACTATTTTTTTCTCCACTGATTTATTTTACAGGAAATATCATATCATTCATGGTGTTTCTTTCTCCACTGTAAGAAAGCTCTTCCTTTTGTTCACTTTATCATCATTTTTAAATTGCTTTCTTACATCACAAGAAGCACATCAATCTCCTACAATTTTATATATATATATATATATATTTTTTTTCCTTCAATGATTAAATTTATTTTCTCAAAGAAAAAGATATTAATTTGAGTTGGGATGAAAACCAAAATCAACCTCAAATTTATTGAATTTTTTTTTAAGATAGATCATAACAATACAATCAAAATCTAACATATAAGGTTCATCTCAAAATATTTTCAATAAGTTTGATCTAAGCCTTTCAAACTTGTTGGGTCTCTTTGGATAAGCTACAGTTGTTTGAAGAAGCAGTTGTGACATCACTGCAAAAAAAAATTATTTATCAAAAAATTACAATAACTGTCACAATATTTTTTATTTAAAAAAATTAAGACCACAGTTTTCTGGCAATCACCACTTTTTTTGAAAAATCAATCAAAATGCAGTTTTAACAAATGCCACGAATTACGGTGTTGGAACGGCTCCCTCAAACTCACTCTTATGAGAATATTTTGGAACCAATTTTCATAGAACAAAAATTTTCATGAAATGATGTATGCCTTATACCAAGATATGATTAATTTTATTGCACATGTGGTTAATTCTTCATTACATAGTATCCCTCAATATAATTAAACTATTAAACATTCAAAAGTATGAACATGACAAGAAAATACATATGAGACTCAACATAATTGTATAAAATTATGGGAGAAATGTTCATCAAATAATCTCTTGGAAACATGCACTTAAAATAGCTTAATCTTAATACAAAATAAATCAACATATCCTAACAATATATTTTTTCTTCACCAAACTATATAGTTAACAAAGACAGCTTCATTAATTATTAATAGAGATTGCTTCATTAAACATGGCTATAATTCTTTGATAATGGCCGGTTATTTCAACATACCAATAATGGAACAAAATTTATATTTTATTTGCAGGCCAACATTCTATCGTGTGCATAAAAACAAAACAACAGAGGGTTTTCAATCAGTACCATATGTGGTGGCATTATTCAGCTCTATGCTTTGGATCTATTATGCATTTATTAAGACCAATACATATCTTCTAGTCTCAATTAACGCATTTGGTTGTCTGATTGAGACCTTTTATATTGTCATCTTCCTTATTTATGCACCAAAAAAAGCTAAGGTATGCATAAATATTTCAATTTTTGGTATTGGTACAAAAGAATGTATGTATATATATATATATATATATATATGATTTTGAAAAATCATGAAAATAAAATGCTGCAGATAGACACAGCCAAGTTAATCTTGCTATTAAATGTTGGGCTATTCTCTATCATTGTTCTTTGTACTCTCCTCCTCTTCGAAGGCCCCGATCGTCTCAGAACTTTAGGTTGGATCTGTGTGAGCTTCTCAATTAGCGTCTTCGCGGCTCCTCTAAGCATCATCGTAAGAAACTCTTATTAGGGTCACTATAAGTCCCCTCAGTCAAGGGTTCGATTCCATCATGACGCGGGAGGCTCTCATCATGGGGCCAAAAAGCGCATATAAAATCAATATTTGGACATCTGCCAAATATTGATTTCCTTATATATATATATATATATATATATGATAAATTCTTATTTTAATATTCGTTTAATATATATATATATATATTTATTTTCTAATATTTGTTTAATAAAAATGCTTGAACAGAGGCTGGTGGTTCGTACAAAGAGTGTAGAGTTCATGCCATTCTTCTTATCATTTTTCCTCACCTTGAGTGCTGTTGTGTGGTTATGCTACGGACTATTCAGCAAAGACATTTATGTTGCTGTAAGTAATCTATTCACTAATACTAAATAATTCATATATTGCAGCACATTCTGTATTTGTAGAGTATATATATATATATATATATATATATATATACTCTACAAATACAGAATGTGCTGCAAAGTTGCTGATATTTATCTCAACCATCTGATCAATTTTGGACTGCTGAGATTAAATCCATGCATGAAAAATCAACGTCGATTCAATTTCGACTATCTAAAATGAATCCAAAAGCTGAGAAGAAGAACATGTCATAAATTTGAATGATTTACATACATACCACAAGTTCTTACGTATTTTCATAACACACACCTAAATTTCCATATCACTTGAATGCATCTTTTCATGCACATGTTATACTATGACAGTGACACTTTCAAATAAATATAAAAATTTATATTTTAGAATTATAACTTTATAAAGATGCTAACTTTGATTGAAATATGACTTGAATAGCTCCCGAATGTGGTCGGATTCGCATTTGGTGCGGCTCAAATTATAGTTTACATAATCTACAAAGACTCGAAGAAGGTTTCTAATAGTTTGGGAGATGAGGAGATGGTTTCTGAATCGGCTCTTGTTTCTGAGAAGACTGTTAACGAGGGCAAGACTGAGCCGAAGGAAGACAATGAGATTTGCCAAGTGTAAGAGATATATAATTCAGAATAAATTATATTATATATAATAAACTTAAATCTTTCTTTCTTTCTTTCTTTCATTTACTTTTATAAGTGAGATGAAGCTGTGGATTTGTCTTGGTTAAAAGTATTGTTGTTTTAAAATAAGTTATATCTATGTTCTTTTTTATATGGAAATGTAGCAATTTATCAATTTCCTATATTGATTTTTTTCATTTGGGAAGCTATATATATATATATATATATATATATATGTTTTTTTTCATTTGGGAAACTATATATATAAATTTTTAAAAAAAGGCCCGAAGGCAAATTAATTAATACGAAAGGAAGATACAGAAGTTTTAGTAAGTGGGTGAAAGGACCCACTCACAAGGTATACAACACACACAAAAGGTAACAAAGGAATACAAGTATATCCCAAAAAATAATGAGAAATAAATGTGTTGATGCAATATGGGGGGATAATTGTAACGAGCGGAGAGTGTGCATGTAACTAACACAAAATAGCTTGTGAGCATCAAATATAGTGGGTGGTTTTACCTCTTCCCCTCACCCTGGTTCTAGGGAGGAGATCCATCAAGGTACTATCAAGGGAGCTTTCTCTCGAAAATATCAAGTAGTCATCATGTGAATATATGAGTTGTCCTTTTTTTTTCTTTTTCTTAGCTTTTTGGACTTGTCAATCCTCTTTCAGTGTGTGACCCAGCTGAGCAATTAGTAGATCGTCACCTTGCAAGGTAGGTTGCTCCGTAACTTGTTGAGCAGATTCAGCACGCTGTACACCTTGACCTTGACACTCCTCCAGTACTTGGGAACCCCCTTCCCTCTCAATAGGTAGTTCCACTACAATTAGGGAGTCATCAACTACATCCAAATGATTAGCAGCAGTAAGAAAGTTTGTGTTTTAAGCAAAATTTTTCTCATTAGCATTGGATGAATCCTGCTAAACTGCTTGGTGAGAGACATACTGGTGAAATAAGTATCATTTCATAGTTGTGGAAATTCATCGATTGCAGCAACATTTTCCTATCTTTTTCATTTGGGACTTTTGTCAATCTAGTATATTGCTTATGGGTTTATAAGTGGAAATCTAAATTAAAGTGTATATTTTTGTATTTTATTAAATACATAAGATATCTTATTTCTAAATATAAGTTTCACATAGGTTGGCATGAAGTTCTTATATTCAAATAATAGACTTTATGTTGGGTCAGAATTTTAGCACTTTAAAGGATTTAATCACACATTTTTAAGATAAAGTGACATTGATTAAATGTACGCATTCCCATAATATAATATTAGAACTATTTAAATACATACCACTCAGTTCTTATCTTTTTACATATCTAACATCAAAACTTCGATTTTTAATAGACATGCCATCTTGCCTTTGCGTGAAACTGTCTATTTTAATTTTTTTAAAATTTAAAATAGTGATACTATTTATGTGATATGAAAGACTTGGGTGGTGTAATTGTAAAAATTAAAATTTTTGTGTTAGATATTTAAAATACATAGGGATTGGCCGGTATGCATGTTAATAACCCTAGAACTAATATATGGTTTAGGGGTGTAAACGAGCCGAACACGAGCGAGCGCTAGGACTAATATATTGTTTAGGGGTGTAAACGAGCGGAACACGAGCGAGCCCAGGCTCAGCTCGTGTTCGGCTCGTTAATATTTCGAGCTAAAAAAGTGTGTTCGTGTTCGGCTCGTTTGCTTAGCGAGCCGAACATGAGCCGTTTACGAACAAAGAGTCATTTTGAAAACTCTAATCATGTAGCCATCAAATGTTAAAGATTGGGGCATGATTTAAAACATCATTTGAATCTAATTTAATAATTTTTATTATATTTTATTCATTAATACTTTTAATTGATTATAAATCTTTGTAGCCTTGTAGTCAATTAAATTAAAAAAAAAAAAAAAACTACCCATCAAAATTTTATAACAATTTAATTGATTCAAAACGAGTTAAACACAAACGAACAAATATTTGTTCATGTTGTTTGTATTCGGCTCGTTAACTTAGCGAACGAGCCGAACACGAGCCTTTCGCGAACAACGAGCCGTTTTGACAGCCCTAATATGGTTGAGATGAGCATAATTTCACATTCATAATTATTAGGTTTATAAGTTATTGCCAGAACTTTAATTATTTGCCTGTAGCGTTATATGTCTAATTAATTATCGATGCTTGCCTTGACTTGACGCAAAGGAATTAAAATCCAACTCGTCCTGGGCCATGTTAGCCTTCTTGATATTAGGCCCATTATGAACGTTGGATGCGAAGCTAGAATAACTAAAACCAAATAATAAGTTGGGCATGAAATCAACGTCATGCAATATATAAGAAATGAAAAAATATATATTTTATGAGTGATAGAAGTTATAAAATTAAGTTGGGCAAGAAATTATCATCATCTAACATATAAGAAATGAAAAAATATATATTGTATGAGTGATAGGGATGTCATGGAAGCTCGTTGTTCTCAAATAGCTGGGGAAATAATAAGTGTATAAACCTAAAAATACCATTTGTCCCTATTCCCTAACCATTTGGCCACCACCTCGTTTGTTTCTCTCCTTTTTCCATTAGGAGAGCTGAGAGCCTCGTCTCTCATCGTCTCATTGTCTTGTTTATTTCCTTTCCATCATGAGTTCCTATGAGCTCTCATCTGATTGTATCTCATTGCGTGGTTGGGTCGTGTGTGTCGCAATGGGCAAAATCTTAAAAGAGTGAAAGTCTTACTATCGTTTCTTGGGTTTACTAGGTTACCCCTTTCAAAGTCTTATCTATAGAATTAAAGTTGAGATCGAAGGCTTAGTAGGCTTTGTGTCTTCTATCTTGCTTCATTCAAGGTTTTGTTCTTCTCTCTCTTCTTTAATATGTTCTTATCGTGGCTTTAGATTTAGGGTTTTTAATTTTTAAAGTTTTTTATGAATGCAGATTATTGTGATTATTAACATTAATTTTTGATTTCATAAGTAGAGAGTGTCCACTTGAACAACTCAAGATGAGTTGGTGTTCATTCATACCATCCTGAAGCTCAAGATACTCATTTGGACATCTTGGTACGTGTCATGGGCATGGAATTAGGATCGGTACTAACTTTTCCCTACTCGGGTAAATTCACCACAGAATGGGGTTGGCTTAGGATCATGACATATTTAACACTAGATTCGATGATTAGAGACCTTACCCCCATCAATCCAGACTCTTTTATGGCCAATTGGAGTCATAAAACTCGCCCACAGGCACAACCGGGAGAGAATTCAGACCACTTTGCATCACTTGGGGATGACCACTATTTTTAGGGCTATTCTGGTGTTACAATGCATCCATGGGCATTCTTCGATCGTTATAGATCATATCCCATCTTCTTAGGACATTTTTGAGCCAAGGGAACTTGTCTAGAACTTCTACCATGCTTTAAATACCTAACCCTAATTTTTGACCTTGCATGACCACGCCCATTTTTGTCGTGGTCACGCTAGAATGACCCTAAAACATGCTCAAGTCAGAGAGTATGGCATAATTATGCCACTAATATGGTGTAGCCACACCAGACACCGGCCTGATCATGTCAATTTCAGCATGTTCACGCCAGCCTTCAGAAAATGAAGGCTTTAAGCTCTTAGATCTGGCATGGCCAAGCCCAGTTCGAGCATAGTCACACTAACTGTACAACTTGCCCAACCAAAAATGTTAACCTTTTCTTCCCTCTTTCTTGCTTGCTTCTCCATTCTCCATGATGAGTTTAGGTGGTTAAATGACAGTGCAACATGTGGCATTCACTTCCCAAGAAGCCTATGGTGAGTGCCATGTGGAAGAGGTATAATATTTTAAGCATTGGAGGAAAATTTCCCTCCAATTTCATTGGTCACTTGGAGTGGTAATATACCAATCTGAAAATAAGCTATAGAAGAGCTCATTTGCTCAGAGGATTTATTGCTATAGCTGAAGGGCTCGTCTAGGAAGCAAAAGGGAAGCTAACATCTTCTTATTTCTCTTCTTCTTCTTCCACTTCATTTCCTCCACAAACTCATAATCTCTATATAATGTCTAAGAGAGTGAGGGTGTGTGTGCTTCTTAAGAGCTACATTTAAAGAGGAAAGCTTCCTCTTGATTTAGAGAAGCACAAAGAAGAGCATCTTCTTTCATAAAGAGAACTTCATCAACTCTTGGGAAAAGGAAGAAGTTTCCACCTTCTCCTTTTATAAGGAGAGCATCATCCTTTCATTGTATAAAGTGGAAAGGAACACTTCGTCACATCTCCTACAAGAAGGAGAGTGTTATCTTACAAGGAGAAACACGACATTAACTTCCACGGTGGTGAGATTTCTTCAAACCCTTGCATTTCTCTTCTTCTAGAGTTCCTAAGCTGGAAGTTTGAGATTTAAGATTTAGGAATTTTGTGCTAGAGGGAGGCCTTCCAGGATAGAAAGCTTTCATAGATAAATCCCTAACGAATCTTGAGTGTTTTCCCCTTGTAAACCCTTAATAACAAAAACCTATTGTCTGAGGTACGAATAATCCCTCGAATATTTGACAGCCTATTGAAGAATGGGTTAAGGCTAAATTATGAAAGCTATGTCTATGAGAGGAGCTTTCACTTGGTGAAACCAAGGCCTCATGGAAAAGTCTTTCACATTTCGATGATTAGTCATAAGTAGACCCTTCACTGTTGAGAACAGACTAGTAGCTGACATGCCTAAAAATGTGTTACTTTTTATACATTTTATGCTCATTTTTAATGATATTGCACTATACTGGAAGATATTTTGCATGTCTTTAATTTCAGGTACAAGAGATGTATTTTTGGAAAAAAATGAAGCGAAAATGGAGCAAAATAGGGTCAAATGGAGCAAATGACCATGATATGAACTGTCGCCTAGGTGCCAGCTTCTAGTACCTTGGTGCCACATATTTTACGTGAAAATAGATAGCTCGCTCTATGGCCCCAGGATCTGCGGCCTTGGCACCAGACAGTTATTCCAGGCTTCTAAAAGGTTGGCGCCTAAGTGCAACTGTCAGGCACCTAAGCGCCACAATCAGTTTTTTTTGTAAACTCGATGTATTTGAACTATTTTTGAAGGGACATCTGAGGTGACTCTTGAGGGATTTCAAAGGTTATAAAAAGAAGAGTCTCTTGGTGCTTTAAGGATTGGCTTGAAGGGGAGAAGAGAAGGAAGAATGGAGAGAGAGAAAAGTGTTAAGGGGTTAATATTTCTAACAATTAAGAGTGCAAGAGAGGAGGAGAAGTAAGAGATTTCTTTCATTTTCTACATTTCTGAATGATATTTGAGAGTAGTTGTAGGAAGAATTCTTCAAAGGAACTTTAGAAGATTTGCTTGGGGAGAAGTTTGAGATAAGTGTTTAATTATTTTTTTGAGTTTTGTTGAATTTTTTTGTGTAAACATGTTTTTTTTTTTTTATATATATCATGTGTTATTGTTTTGTTCCCGTGAAATTTTAGTTTTTTTATCTTTCTCCTTGTGATGAGAAATAATCATGTGCAAGATTAGACTTGTTTAGCATTTCTTTTATTTTGTAATTGTGATGATTCATTACTTCTCAATTAGTTTACTTATTCAGTTTGGTCAATTGATAAGTTAAAATTTATTGTGAATCATAATGACCCTGGAGGGCTATGAATTCCTCAACTAGTAAGATTCACATTGCACTATTGGGTGAAGGAAAATTAGGTCATAGGTAGTGCAAATAAATAGGGAGATAAGTTTTGATGAGTGTAAATTGGTAATTTTAGGGTGCTAAGCTAGAATCATAAACAATTTAATCTAATGTTCGGAACCTAAAGCTTGGTTAGCCAAATTGAGTGCTTACGTGGGTATTCTAGAGTGACAAGCTAGAATCTATCCAGCATAACCATAGATTTAGGAACTTAACTCTAGGTTAGTCAATGTTCCTTATGCACTCGGAAAATGGTAAAGAATAGGTATGCTACTTTTTGTCACAAAACTACAATTAAATTTATAAGCCTTTGATTCCTACACTGATTATAATATCATTACAAGGATAAGGAATTTTCCATACAATTTGAACTTTTCTACATAAAATAGTTCATGAACATTTAGCATTTCCTTTAAGTTTAGGAAAAGAATTTGTAGGTATTAGTTACTTCTTTTTACACATACACTTTTGACCTTAATTCCTAAATAATTTACTTGCAGTTTAAGTAGAGTTTTACTAAGTTGATAAAAAGAGTTATTCCTTCCCCATGGGATCGACACTTGGGGATTAAAAGAAATTTCTTTATTACTTGAAATGATACGTGCACTTGCATAGTATCTCTAGTGTGTAAAGTTGAATTATGTAGAAAAAAGAGAATTATTTAATTGAAATTGAAGTAATTACACACTAAGCACGCACAAATTGTGTTTGTGGGATCAAGACTTCTGGTGTCATTGCCGAGGAAGTGACGAAAATTTATTTTTTATGTATGTATGTATGTATGTATCTATGTATCATATTTATAGATGTATAGATATATATACATACCAACATATGTATAGATATGTATATACATACCAACATATGTATATAGATATATATACATACCAACATATGTATAGATATGTATATACATACCAACATATGTATAGATATGTATATACATACATACATAGATACATATGTATATGCATGCATACATATGTATAGATATGTATATACATACATATGTATAGATATATATACATACATACATATGTGTGTATATATATACATACATACATATGTATATACATACATATGCATATACATACATACATACCTATGTGTATACATACATACATACATATGTGTATACATACATACATACATATGTGTATACATACATACATACATATGTATATACATACATACATACATATGTATATACATACATACATACATATGTATATACATACATACATACATATGTATATACATACATACATACATATGTATATACATACATACATACATATGTATATACATACATACATACATATGTATATACATACATACATACATATGTATATACATACATACATACATATGTATATACATACATACATACATATGTATATACATACATACATACATATGTATATACATACATACATACATATGTATATACATACATACATACATAGGGGGGGGGGCTTATGTGATTAAAACTAATTATTCTCTTGACTTAGGCATTTAAGGAAGTAATTTGTAAATCTCATATGATTATGTTATGATCATCCATTACGAAAAAATTATTTTTATAAAAATGTGTTAAAATTAAATGTGTTATTTTTTTATAAAAAGTTAGATAAAATAAGATATGCTCTAAAAATGATTTTCTTTACTTAAATCAGCTCTAAAAGAGAAGCAAAATAAATATAAGTTTATGTATGCCCTAGTTTCTAATCGTTCCATGAGCTTATTTTTAACTTTGAATTTTCTAACTCAAGACTTTAAAATCAAAGAATTAAATATTTTCAACCCAAAAAATTTAAACAAATTTCTTTCAAAATACAACTTAAAACAAACCTTTTTTTCAAAATAAAATTTAAACAAAACTCTTTCAAAAGAAAACTTAAAACAAACCTTTTTCAAAGAGAAATTGAAATAAAACTCTTTCAAAAACAAAACTTTAAATAAACCTTTTAAAAAAAACTTAAATATTTTTTTTTCAAAAGAAAACTTTAAATAATTTTTTTTAAAATAAATTTAAACAATACTTTTTCAAAATACAACTTAAACCAAACCTTTTTCAAAAAAAAAATTTAAACAATACTCTTTTAAAATACAACTTAAATCAAACCTTTTAAAAAAAGAGAAACAAAATTCTTTTAAAATACAACTTAAGACAAACCTAATACAACTTTAAAAAAAACTTTTTTTCTAAAAGAAATTAAAAAAAAACCTTTCAAAATACAACTTAAAATAGAAATTTTTCAAAAAGAAACTTAAACAAAACTCTTTTCAAATTACAACTCAAAACAAAAAAAAATTTTGAAGAGAAACTTAAACAAAACACTTGCAAAAATAAATCGCTTTTTAAAACTCAAGTTAATTTTTTTCCAAAGCAAACTCAAACCTTTTTAAAAGTTAAAATTAACAATTTAAAGTAAAATATTTAAACAAAACAAAATTTCTTTCAAAATAATAAAACTTAAACAAAAGTCTTTTAGGTTGGAAATCATATAAAACTTTTTCAATATTTAAAGCAAAACTTTTTTTAAGAAGAAAAGTCAAACAAAACTCTTTTTAAAACAAGAACAAAACCTTAGGCGAGAGCCTTTGTCCAAATAAAGTTTGCTTAAAACCCCTTTTTAAACGTAAGTAAAACTTTTTCAAAAAGAAATTTCCTTAAATTATGTAATTTTGAAAATCTTTATGAGCAGCTAGCTTATGTAAGACATGTACATGTGTATAGGTTTGGCCCATAAATAAATATGTTCACTTTTAGGAACATGTGTTTTATATGCTTAACCCTTAAGCATATAAGTTTTTGGGCAGCTTCATGTTCACATATTTCCTTCATTAAGATGCATTCACATCCTAATAATACATTTGTGTGAAAAAAATACTTTACATAACTATCTTTTTCATATGCGTAAAAATTTTAAAAAGTAAGCATGTGAACGGAACTTAAGTACGAAGAGTAAAAATTTGAAAGGCCTAAATGAAACTTTTCCATATATATAAGCTTCAATATGGGATGGTAAAACCAAACAATAGAAGTCAAACCTAAGAGGAAAATCAATGGTAAACACTTATGATAGAAAACCAACTGCAAAACTAGAGCTTAGAAGACTTTGATTTTTATAATAACTGACAAGCTGGGAGTTAATAAATGATAAATTAAATATTGAACTCCCTAAATAAATTTAAAATTCACCATCTTAAATCATGAGAATCACCACTGGGCAGATCAACTGTGAACCCTATGTTAGCCAACTTAGAAACAAAATCAAGGATTACATACACCCTTGAACAGTCAAGTCTAGAAGCCAAGGTTAGTATACTAGGTATAAGTAGTTAGTGCTAAGGACTAGGATATATAAAACAAAAAGGCTTACCCCTTGCATTATTTAGGCATCTATAATAGCATAGTCTATGGTTACTGATTGAGGCACCTAAAACTACCCAATAAAGAGATGTCTACATTCACCAAAATCGTTATGGTAACAGTGGAGACCCCTTACTGTCAATTTGTTAATAATCTAATGATACTAAAGAACCAAGGATTATGAAAGTTCATGCGCATATTGACCAGAGGCGTTATTCCTAAAAATTAGGTTAGTGCACCCATTTAGCCTCCTTCTAGAATCCAGTTTTAAGATTAAGGCTTCACTTCCATTTAGAATTCCTTCTAATCTAATCCCCCCCCCCCCAAGTTGAATCAAAATTTCATTATCAATCAAACCTTCAAACCTCAAATCCTTAACTTCAAGATTTTCAATTTCAAATCTCAAAACTAAATCCTCAACTTTAAAATTCTTAACGTCAAACCTTCAACTTCAAACCTTAACATCAAACCCTCAACTTCAACTAAAATTGTTCAAAAAACTAAAAGAAAATTTAAAGCCTCAAAACCTATTATCTCAAATTTAATTAATTTTAATGAAATTTAAGTAACTTTAATAAACCTTAACAAATTTTGATAAAATTTATCAAACTTTAACAAACCTTAATTAACTTTAAAAAATTTATCAAACCTTAAAAAACTTTAAGAACTAAAATAAATTTTAACAAAATTTTATCAATATTAGCAAACTTTAACCAATTCTTCAAGTAAATTTCAAAATAACTTCAAGTGCTTTCAAATAAATTTTAATAACTCAAACATAATTTAAATGAAATTTAATAAACTTTAACCAAATTCAAACAAGTTTCAAATAAATTTCAATAAACATTAAATAAAACTCAGTTAAAACTAACAAACTTCAACAAAATTTAAACATTTGAAACCTTCAAATAAATTTAAAATAAACTATAAACAAACTTTAATGACCTTCATAGCTCAAAAATCCTAATCAATCTAACCGATCATAACTCAAATCAAGCTTCTCAAATTAAATCAAAACAAATTAAGTTCTCAGCTCAAGTGAATCACTCAAGTTAAAGTCTTTTTAATCCAAAACCAATCCACCAAAAATAAATTAATTAATCATTTTAAACACCTCATAGTCTCCCAAATCAAAACTCCACTATCTCTCAACAAACTTATCAATTGTACTCCCCAGGGTCAGCCTTCTTCACAGATTTGGTTATCCCTTTTTTGGTACTTTCTAAAACAAATCATCATTAGATTGTAAGTCCTAACCCTTCAATTCCACTTAAGTCCTTTCAATCTCAAGGACATTTTTTGTATAACCATGAGCAATATAAGCTAATACTTTAATCAAGAGTATTCTCGGGAGTCATAACTCTTGAGATATAATAAACTATGAGGGATTCCCTTCACAGAGATACCAGACCCCATTATAAAATAAATCTTCTGTTACCCTTATAAAGTAGGGAAAAAAACCTGGTTCCATAGAACCATAAACCTTGACGATTTTTCTCATCCAATTGGCTATATCCATTTTAAGTTAATATTTCCATCCCTCTAGATAGTATATTATTCTTTAAACAAAAAGTTTGATTATTTACATAGAAATTTTCTAAGATCTATGAAAATTTTTCAATCGCTCATCATAAAAGTATCCCACCTATAATGCACAGTAAGGAAAAAGCATGTAATTATAGTGAACAAGGAAATAAATTATGAGCTAAAATAGGTTCCTTTTATTACTGTTAACCTCAATTCACACAAAACACTATTAAATCCTTGGTAAAGGTGCCAAAAAAATTGACTTGCTTTTACACAGGCTCACATAAGGGCATATGCCATGTAAATAATATAATAAAATTTGGATAAAAATATTCTCTTGAAAATTTAAAATGTGAACATGAATTAAGGTCATTCACTAATTTGAGTATTTAAAATTTATCCAATGAGATAATTCTTTGGAAAATGTGATTTTTAGTTCTCCGTTTTTTAAGGAAATCCAATTGTAATAAAGATCTCCTATGGATTTTTAGTCGATAAAATGAATGCTTGAAATGATATAAATCAGGTAAGTCGTTAACTTGCATCGATAGAAATAGAAAGCTAATTTCAGAACCCTAAGGTCATGTCTATACTCAAAGTTGCTTCAAAATTTGGATAAGCACGCTTCCCTAAGTGATTGTAAAATTTTAAGAATAATATGCCTATTTTCTTATAAAAAAGTTGTGGATCGCCATGTGCAAAGGACTATATTTATATCTTAACTTCATACTAAATTTTAAACACTAGTATGGTGATTGCTAGATGCTAAATTAAAAAGGTGATTCACAAACAACTTTTTAAAGTTTTAAAATCATTAAAACTAATTTATAAAATTCATTTAAAAAGCTTTAAAAATTCATAGGAGCAATAGTGCTTAGCTTAGCATAGTATCACGAGAAAAGAAAAAAAGTAAATCTGTTTTAAATGATAAAACAAATTTTGCAATATTTGAAATAAGAGAATAAAAATATTAGAACCAAAAGAACCTAGTAATTTGTAGAATTCTTGAAGTCCTTCCAATGATTTCCTCTCCTTGGTCCACCAAACTAAGCAAATAACAAAAAAAGCTTTATTATAGACTTACTCACTATAAAAACTCTAAACTCTAATGCCAATAACTATTTTGTCGGGACAGTTGCACAACAACTCTTCAGTTATGGTGCTTAAGCCTTGGGATAAGCGATGTGACGCTCAAGGATTGGTGCTGAGGTGTCATGCTCCTGGATTCCTAGTTCTTTGAGTTGACTTCAATAGTGTCAAAACTTTAATAATAATGGCTTTGAAGCATTGGATTTAGCTTCTAGGCATTGTCTAGGTGATGCCTAGGCTCTCTCTATTTTGGACTCCTTTTTTATCATTGTTTGATTTTGTAACGCTACACCTATGGCATTGCAGTGCTAAGTTTTGATTTCTAGGTTCTAGTTGGATGGTACCTATGCCTTGAACTATCGAGCATTTGTGTGATCTCTAATTTAAACATGGTGTCAAGGCACTAGGCAGGACATAGACGTGCTCTAATAAAAGTCATTAAATCCTTTTAAATTTTTGTAATGAGCTTTTCTCGATAAAAATACAAAAGAACTAATCCAAAAGATGAAATAAACATGAATTAAAGGTAGGTATATAATGCATATTTTTATATATTTTTTCACTCAATAAGCATTGATGTTGACATGAATAAGATTAACAAGTATTCATGGTTTTATGTATTTAGGCGATGATGATCAAATGATGGCAGCTTGACTAAAGTAACTCAATCATGTTGACAGTCCAAGAGTAATATAACAGTGTTGGGGATTATCGAGCAACACAAATTCAATGATGATTTAAGGATAGTGATAATCTGAAATTGTTGGGCACTAACATCGTTGATAAGCAATGATAATTAAAAGGCACAATTAGTAATATTGTAGGTTTGAATGTGATGAAATATTGAAGCTTAAAAGTATTTAAAGCCTCAAAAGTTTCTTTGAATTTTCTCTTTTAGTCTAAGTTTTCATATGCGAGAGTCAAATCAAATGCCTTTTATTATTGGATAGAAGCATAGAAATGGAAATGATCCAACGGTGCAGACCGAGCAACAACCAAACTATTTAAGGTTATTCGCATAACATTAATTGTATAGAAGAGAACATAAGAAATCTCCTAATGATGCTTGAACTTATTTCAGGTCATCATGCATATAAGATGCCATGAGAAATCGACTAAAGATGGATGACATATTTAAGGTCATTTATCTATAAGATGTTATGAGAAATTCATTAAAGATGTTTGTCCTATCTGAGGTTATGTATACACAATTAATATGTATATATAATATCATGAAAAATCCATGAAGGACGTTCGACCTATTAGAGACTACTTCTTGGAGTATTATTAGATGATATTAACCTATGTAAAAGATTTTAAAAAATCATCAAAGTTGTTACACCTATCAAAGGTTATTTGACAGAGTGTTACTCAAAGAAATTAACATATATGAAGAGGTCATAGGAAATCCATCAAGCATATTAATTCTTTTAAGGTTGTTTGTTGAAGTGTTACTCGATGATATAAATCTATATGGAAGAGGTCCTAAGAACTTCATAAAAGGTGTTAGACCTTCTCAGGTTTTTTGTTACAGAATAACATGATGACAATAACTAGGGGTGTAAACGAGTCGAAAAGCTCGTGTTCGGCTCGTTTATATTTCGAGCTCAAAAAGTGTATTTGTGTTCGGCTCGTTTGCTTAACGAGCTGAACACGAGCTGTTCACGAGAGATGCTCGAGTGATTCATAATGATGAAAATTAGGGTGAGAAATTCATTATTCACCATGGAATTCCATGGAGTTGTTAATAAGATATTGATGGCGGAAAGAATAAACCATTCAATAAATATGGGATTATAAAAAAATATATATAACAAATATCATGGTGATACAAGGCCACCACCTTCGTGTTCGGCTCGTTAATTTGTCAAACGAAATACATATATAAACTTGATGAGTACTATTTCGAGCCAAAACGAGCCGAACACGAACGAACACATCTTAGTTCGTGTTCGGCTCGTTAATTTATTGAACGAAATTAACGAGTCGAACACCAGCTGTTCGCGAACAACGAGCCGTTTTGACAGCCCTAACAATAACCTATTAAGAAGAGGTTAAAAGAATTTCATCAAGGATGTTAGACCTATTAAAGGTTATTTGTCAAAGAACTTGTGTAAAAAAGGTCATAAAAAATTCATCAAGAATGTTAGACGTTTCAAGGTTATTTATTGAAGTGCTACTAAATGACATTAACTTGTATAGAAGGGGTCGTAGGAAATCTACTAAGAATGTTAGACCTATCATAGCTTATTGGTTAGAGCATAACTCAACAATGTCCACATGTGTGGACAATATCAATTATAATCCACTGAAGATTTTTGACATATCATAAGCTAATGGTTGGACAATGGATCGACGACATTAAGATGTGCAGATGAGGTCGAATGCAATCCATCAAGAATTATGTGCTTCTTGAGTTTGTTCTATGACTTTAACATGTGTGGAAGAGATCGAACCAAATCCCCTTGGAATGATTAAGCTCAAAATAAGGTGTCAAAAATATTATGTGCTTCTTGAGTTTGGGTTGTAGGTCCATATGGATAATTCATTTTCTTGGAAATATGATTACTACCACACTCAAGAAAGGGATTGGTAAACTTATTTGTTATTGCTTTTTAGTTTGTTCCCCTCAGCAGGGCGTTATCCATACGAGCCTGATTATTTTATATTAATCGGTCCAAATATTCCTACCGAATTTGCCTTTTAATTTATTGCTTAAGTTAATGGCATGATTTGGTGGTATGACCACAAATTTGGTGAAAGTGACTGCGTGCACTAATGTTGAGGCCGATGAGAGAGATGATTGCATTGAATTGACAATATCAAGGAGGTCAACTTTTGGTCGAGATGAAGAGGGGGCATCAGATCAATATCCTCGAGTTGGGCATTTCCAATCAACGGTTAATATTATGATTAGTAAGCTCTGTTAGTTGGCATTGATGTCAGTTATTGATCCTTGTATAAGAGCTAAAGAATTTTGTTTTTGATTCCTTCATTATAAGCACATGATCTTCCAAGGGTAAAAAAGAGGTTCCTTTGCCAATATAGTAATTTCTATCTAAGGAAATAGAAGTAGAGGTCTAATGTCATGATTTTGAGACCATCCTTTAGAATTGTGGATGTACATTATTGCGAGTGTTACACTTAGAAAACATAAAAAGGTGGGACTATGTTTCCTACAAATGACCCCAAATTGTTGCATTTTAAAAAATTCGCGATATTATAGTAATAATTTAACATCTTTGTGTTGCACAAAGATCCAGCACACACACAAAAACACTGATAAAAGAAAATTCATGGTAAGAGAATGTGATTTTTTATGTTGAAAGCCCCTAAAAAGAGAAGAAAATACATGGTCTGACCCAATTAAAATAATTTGCACTATAATCATAATTAAAGAGATCCACTCTTCCCGAGAATTAGAGAAGATGAAATTACTAGATTATGTTGAAATCATAGCTGCTTTGAAATAATCTAACATATATAATTGTATAAGAGTAGTAGGGACTATAACTGTTGTGAGCCATATTACACTATAGCATGGTGGGGCTAGAATATTCATAGTTGGCTATGTAAGCCATATTACACTATAGAAGTTGCAGTTTATGGCTATGAAACCCGTAATAAAGCTTCTAAAGTCATAGTTAGAGACGGTAACAACTGCAGTTGGTTACATAAGACATAGTTGTAGGATGTTATAACAACCGTAATAGAGCTATCAAAATAATAATTGTTGGTGGTCGACAATGGCCGGTGATCAATGATACCCACTAATGATCGATGGCGACCTTTGGTGGTCGTCGACCATGATCTCTGGCAACTAGTGAGTACTGCCTAACTTAAGAGTTCTACTAGTCAAGTGACTCTTCTCTTATCCCTCTCCTTCAAGTGAAAATGGAGGCCTATTTATAATTATATGAGGCATTTTTGTAAATTTCTTTAATCTCCCAACACTCTATCAGACGATTCATATTGATTCTCTTAATAAGAAGCAATTTTTTCGATATTTAAGTGTCTTAAAAACTTCATAATTAGATGGTTTTAGGTTTACTATATTTCTTTCGTTGTGTCACTTGATTTTACTGTAAGCTTGTCAAATTTTGAAATTGTTTAGCTTTTCAATTGATGCATCAAAACTTTCGACTACACTTCAAGTGTATAATATGGACTAATTTGAAATAGAATTGAATTACTTTTAATATCATTAAGTCTGTCTTCTTGAGATGCTAAGTCTGGCTATAAACTTGTTAAAAATAAGACGCGACTCAAAATGTTCCAAGATTCGTGCATGATAAAATTTACTTGATAACACATCACTTCTTTCGCTTAAAAATTATTTTTATTAGCTCATTTTCAAACTTTGTGTTTTTAACAATACTCAAAGACATATTTAAATTTATTAAAAAATAGATTACTTTATTTTAAAAAATAATAGATAAACATAACGAAAAAACGCATTAAATGAATAAATTTAAAAAATAAGTGATTCTAAATAAACCCTTACTTATTTTTATAGGAATTTCCTAAAACCAATACTACCTTATCTACAAGGAAAATTTGCATACACACCACACAATTCTTATGTATTTACATATGCAATACTTAAATGTTTAATGTTTAAATTTATAACACATTTGTCTCATAAATCTATGCATGAAAAGTTATAATCATTTTTAAAAAGATAATGATAGATAATACTTTTGATGACGTATTAAAGATTTGAATGGTATGCATGTAAATATAATTATTTTTACGTTGAGATATGTAAATACATAAGAATTGTGTGGCATACATGTAATGATGTAAATGCCCCATCTTAAAATATCTTAAAACACCACGTAACAGACATGAAAAAATCTCAGACTTAATTTAAAAAATAAACCTAAAATCGATCTGTATTATGTTAAAACACTGTTAAAACAAATAAGAAATAGGATGCCCAATCTGATCTCAGATGTTCATTTTACTAAATCTGCCCTTTCCCCCAAATATCGCCCGCAAATTTAGGGGCGATTTAGGGATTTTATTAACTCCCATATCT
Organism: Phalaenopsis equestris; assembly: GCF_001263595.1. NCBI lineage: Eukaryota > Viridiplantae > Streptophyta > Magnoliopsida > Asparagales > Orchidaceae > Phalaenopsis > Phalaenopsis equestris. Next base: position 34,025 of record NW_018219826.1, read on the forward strand.
CCTGGGAAGATAACACCCTCCGCACCAATCCATCTAATATCTATCTGCCCCTTCCCACACCTGTCTTCAATCATCACCCCCCCATAAAAATCCCTGCTTTCTTGTCCCTTTCAAATTTTTGTCCCTAATCGAACCAGTGTTATAAAAATCTTTCATCATAAGAACAGTTTTTCAAGTCTCAACTTCGCAGATCGCTTATTTAATTTGTTTTTTCCCTCTCCATTGCTGGTGAGGCCGGGGAAGAAGACGATGAGATTGCACTCTGTAGAAGCATAAGGAGAAAAAAAAGCAATCTTTACTGGTTTTTGTTTCAAAGATCGGCGCTTTCTTCTTTAAATCCATCATTTTTTTTTTTGCCGGATGGATGGATTCCAAGCACACCTGTCGTCCTTCTTCCACAACCGATGGCTGGTGTTCGTTGGCGCAATGTGGATGCAGTCGTGTGCTGGGATCGGCTATGTTTACGGGAGTCTGTCGCCTGTAATAAAGCACTCGATGGGTTATAACCAGCGGCAGATCGCCGCAGTGGGCGTCGCGAAGGATATTGGCGACAGCGTGGGATTTCTCGCCGGAATTCTGTGTGAGATTCTCCCTCTCTGGATGGCGCTGCTTATCGGCTCTTTCCAGAATTTTATCGGATATGGCTTGGTCTGGCTTACCGTCACTGGTCGGACTCCCCCGCTTCCTCTTTGGGCGGTGAGTTTAATTAATAAATCTCTGCTTTAACGTTAAAAAGATACCTTTTTTTTCATTATTTCGGCTTGTTTGATGATTCTCTGTATATGATTCTTTTGTGTTTGTTCTGTGTTTTTATGATCTCGTTTTGTATATAGGGATTAGCAGGAGTTAGTAATTTTCAAGTTTTAATCTTGTTAAGGCATGCTAATTTTGGATCTGCAAGATTCACTAATTCTTGCTTGAGTTGAATCCCCAAGGTGTGCGATGTGGGCTGTCCTTCAATGGATCTTTTGGTTTTATTTTTAATTTGTTTTGGATCCTTTGGTAATTTGGTATTGATTCATATTTTTGGAAGCTTTTTTGTGTGGTTACAAGCTTCATAATTGAAGCTCTAATATTAATTATTAGAATGCTAGAACTGTAATAATCTCTTCTGGGTTTATATATTTACTTCTAATGTTTTAATTTAAACATTGTTGGAGTTTCAAGCTATATTGATTGGGCTTCTTCCTTTGTTTTCATTGATTAAGTTTTTTCTTGCTTACAAAAGCTATCTTAGATTTCTATTAAAGTCCAAATCCCAATCAGTACTGATATTTATTGTGATTCTGCAGTAAAGTGCAAAGGTTCACATTTTAGTAACATTTCTATCAGAGTTTGAGGGTAATATTGAAATATTCCATTGCTTGAGGTCTTGGAAGAAAGAGTTGGACTTGAAATCTCTATAAATGTGTTGTTTTTAGCAATTTTTAAAGTCAGCATTTTTGTTAAGATAACAGTTTGGAACAGATTTGGAGTTTTCGGTCAAGCAATGGAATTGATTTGCATGAAACAATTAATGATTAGATGATGAGAAAAAAAGGTAGATAGAAGAAAACATGGACAGAAGTTATTCAAATTCAATTCATAAGAAAAATTCTAATAACTGGAGCAACATTCAGTAATTAACAAAAACGACAAATAAGGATTCTTAAAACCAACCCCAATCAGCCCAAATGAGCCTAACAATAATGATAATTAATGAAATATTAATTCAGGGTAATTCATCCTTACTTCAGTATCACGCTGCTGTTTTGCTTTCTCTTCAAGTTTTCTTAATTTTTGCTATAAGTTACAGTAATAAATGATCTGATAATCATCATATTATGCAGATGTGCTTCCTTATATTTATAGGTAGCAATGGGGAGACATACTTCAACACCGCCGCACTAGTTTCCTGCGTGCAGAATTTTCCCAAGAGCCGGGGGCCAGTAGTAGGGATTCTTAAGGGCTTCGCCGGCCTGAGTGGCGCAATATTGACTCAGTTATATACGACCATACACTCGCCCGATCACGCCGCCCTCATCTTCATGGTTGCCGTAGGACCTTCCATGGTGGTAATCGCTCTTATGTTCATTGTTAGACCGGTTGGCGGGCACAAACAAGTGAGGCCGTCAGATAACACCAGCTTCGTGTTTATTTACAGTGTTTGCTTGCTCTTAGCTGCCTACCTTATGGGCGTCCTCCTCCTCGAAGACCTTGTTGATTTGCACCAGAGTGTGATCTTTTTGTTCACTGTTGTATTGGTTGTTCTACTAGCAATTCCTATCATAATTCCATTAATATTGAGCTGCGGCCCTCTTGCGGCTTCATCCGATCAAGAGCGGCTCCTTTCTGATGCTCAGAAAGGGGAGACGAGTCGACCGGACCAATTCGCAGAGCAGAATGAGGTGATTCTAAGTGAGGTTGAGGACGAGAAGCCAAAGGGTATGGATTTGCTCCCGGCGATGGAGAGGTGGAAGAGGATTCAGCACTTGCAAGCGCAGCTATTTCAGGCGGCCGCGGATGGAGCAGTGAGGGTGAAAAGGAGGAAAGGGCCGCGGAGGGGGGAGAACTTTACATTGAGTCAAGCTCTCATAAAGGCGGATTTTTGGCTTCTGTTCATTTCACTTCTGTTAGGATCGGGTTCAGGATTGACAGTAATTGATAATTTGGGGCAGATGAGCCAATCTTTGCATTATGATGAAACTCATATTTTTGTATCAATGACGAGTATTTGGAATTTTCTCGGCCGGGTCGGTGGTGGATATTTTTCTGAGGTGATTGTGAGGTATGATAAGTGTGCATCATCAATTCTTACTGTTAATTTTAGTTTATTATGTCGTTTTTTAAGTTTATGTTCAAATGATAAGACACTAGTTTTAAATGCTTGGGGAATTTTTTTTTGTGAAAAAAATGAATTTTTTTATGATGAATGACATTATTTTTTTGTAAATCTGTTATGTTGGGCATAGTATTATATGAATATAACCAATTTTGAAGTTAGATGAAGACATTTTCATGAGTATATATGGTTTATGTGCATCCAACCATGCCAGAATTTACATTTTAAATAAAATGGATATGTTGTTATTTACTCTTGTTTTCTAGTTTTGAACTTACATTATCTCCATTTGTCTTGTTATTCCCCCAAAAGAAAATATCATTTAATTGAGCATAGATTTTGATGCTAATTTTTTACATCTCAAATTGTTTAAGATGCAACCCTTACAAGTTTGTCTTCTAATTATGCCTACTTTGATAGCTAAGAAAGGCGAATCACTGTAAATTTCAATCAACATGGTGAACTTTGTCAACTGAGCTAAGCCTCGTTATTTTTCTTTAGATTTTTCATGTAAAAAAATTGGTCTTATGCTTGCTATAAGTTATTTAAATCTGTGTGTGGGATTTTCATGCAACGCAAAAACAATGAGAGAAAGGTGAATCACTGTAAATTTCAAACATGGTGAACTTTTTCAACTGAGCTAAGCCCGGTTGTTTTTCCTTAGATTTTTCATGTAAAAAATTTGGTCTCATGCTTACTATAAGTTGTTTAAATATGTGTGTGGGATTTTCATGCAACGCAAAAACAATGATTCATGTCACCACAAATATACTTAAACATGAGTCTTCTCCTAACTATGTTCGATCTGTATTATTGTTTTTCATTTCTTGTTCATTCTTATTAAGATTTGCATGAGTTTGGAAATCTGTTCTTCAGAAATCAACATTTTTACCTGAATTTTCTTTCATCATTGATTTCTTGCAACTTTTTTTTTTAACATTTATCCGCATGTTAGGGCTAATAATGACATAAGCTACCAAAAATAACACTTTGTTTGAATGTTTGATCCTCCCTCCCTCTTTCCCACTCTTTGACTCTACCAAAACCTCCACGCATTCATCTCTGACTTTTAATTCATTTATTTCAACCAAAACGTCCACGCATTCATCTCTGACTTTTAATTCATTTATTTAATGGGCATTTACATACATACCACATAATACTTATGTATTTACATATTTAACATGTAAATTACTCAAATCTTTGACATCATATCAAAAATATCATTATCACCAGTAGTTTATGACACTAAGATGTTATAAGTGTAAATATCAAACTTTGACTGTTAGATATGTAAATGCATAAGAATTGTGTGGTATATATGTAGTTTTTTCTGTTTCTTTTTTAAATCTTTTTAATCCGCCCGCCCTTCTCGACCAGCAATTATGCATATCCAAGGCCAGTCGCTCTAGCGGTAGCTCAAGCCGCCATGGTCATCGGCCACTTCTTCATCGCCATGGGTTGGCCCGGCGCAATGTACATCGGAACACTTCTGATAGGACTCGGCTTTGGAGGCCACTGGGCCATCGTACCCGCCGCCGCCTCTGAGCTCTTCGGTCTGAAGAACTTTGGAGCTCTGTACAATTTCCTCACGGTCGCAAACCCCGCCGGATCTCTCATATTCTCCGGTCTCATCGCGAGCAATATATACGACTATGAAGCAGAAAAGCAAGCTCAGAGCCACTATTTCCTGACTGGAGAGCATCCTCATAAATGTGATGGGGCTATCTGCTTCTTCCTTTCCTCCATGATAATGTCTGGTCTCTGCATTATTGCAGCTATATTGAGTTTGGTTCTTGTTTACAGGACCAAGGTTGTTTATGCAAATCTTTATGGGAAAACTCAGAGTTGAGTTATGGGCATTGTGTGTATATGTTCTTTTTAGCTGCATCAAGTGGAGGCACAATAAGTAATAAGGACAGTGGTGTATTTTTCATGGATTTTGTTGTATCTCAGCATATTAAAAAAAAAAATTTATTTATGCCAAGGATTTGTGTTTTTTGGAGGTGTAAAATCTGATTTGTTTGACTTATGTTCAGCTGTGAGGTTGGTTGGTACAGATCTCTTTCTCCTCATAGGTGATGATCTATCTTCCAAATCATGCCATGCTCTCTATCTCTAACATAGTCACCGTTAAAGCTCAAATTCCCCCAAACAAAAGGAAGAATGACACACATAACCCCTCAATTCCTATGTATTTACATGTCTAGTACCTAAATTTCATTTTTTGCATACATGAATCTTAATGTGGTAGGAATGTTTTGGGTGGCATAAATGTGAAAAAAGTAAAGTTTATGTGCTAGATATGTAGATACTTAAGAATTGGGTGGTATGTGTGTATAATGTCCCTTTTCTTTTAGGGGTACAAGGAGTCAACAATGTAATAAATATCTTAAATAATTTAATAGTGTTTGAATTTTATTAATAGTTCTGGATCGACTTGATTATATTAGTGTCAGGTCATTTTTGAGTCGGACTCAAACCTAATATGCAAACCCAAATTTACACCAATATTCACATCAAATGAGTCACATAACATAATAATAATAATAAAAATAATAATAATAAAAAAGAATTAGTTCAAATGCTTAGAAAAAAATAATAATAAAAAAGAATTAGTTCAAATGCTTAGAGAAGTAATCTATTCTTTATAACACATAGGAAGGGGTGCTTGTTCATATCCTTAAGATAGGGATGAAAGCCATCAATCTTGAATGAGATATTTGTTCTATTTCATTTTAATTAATTATTTGTTTGTTTGTTTTGTTTTGTTTTAGGCATGTGGCTATTATTTAAGCTTCACTTGAACTTACTTAAAGAATGTTTGGTCTCATGGGATTCATGTTGTTAGCATTTTTTTTTTAAATATAACATGTATACCACATAATTATTATGTATTTACATTTCTAACACTCGAACTTTAACATTTACATGCATAGCACTCAAATAATTAATATCATATCAAAAATATTATTGATGCATGCTAGAAAATTCGTGGCAATTGAGTAGCAAATTATCATCTTAGCGTGGAACGAAAATTCAACACACACTCAGAAAAGAGAGATAAATCAATAGTAACATCAGAAATTTTTACATGGAAAACTGTAAAAGAAAAAATTACGGGGTCTAGCCCAATTGAGGAAATCCACCATAAATTGGATATTACATATACGGTCCCTCTTCCCACAGGCGGGAAAAGGTTGAACACTCTTCGGGGTTACAACATCGGTGCACGAGTAAACTTATTGTAAGAAGTGGGCGGCGGCTGATGGAAAACGGTGGAGGCCGACAAGTGGTAGTTGACGGCGGTTGGCAATGATCGATGGCAGTCAGCGGTGGTCGACGGCAGTCAACAGTAGTCAACGGCGATCGACGGCATTCGGCGATGGCAATGGTGTTTGACAGTGGCAACGGCGGCCGACCGTGATCAACGACGGTTGGTGGTGATTGACAATTGTCGGTGCCGGTCGATGGTAGCTGAAGTGAAGGTCGATTTCATGTTCTTAAACCTTCAAGTTCTTCTTCAAGCTTCAAGATCTCATCCCTCTCATGAGATAAATGAGACTCTATTTATAGTGTATGGATGTAATTAATGCAGGAATATGAACAATTTTAATTGGATGGTCCGGAGAGCCTTTTTAAATCAGAAGGCGTTTGATGGACATTTTAGTGCCTTAAAGATGTTAGAATTGAGCAATTTTGGATTTGTTGGATTAGTCTTGTTGAGACGCTTGATTCAACAGTAGGCTTGCTAGATTTGACATTCGTTTGACCTTCTAAATATGTCTGAAAACTTTCAAAAGTTGTTTAATGACTTGATTTTGCTTGATTTGACTCGGATTCGACTATTTTGATATCATTGGGTCTGACTCTTCGAGTTAATCTATTTGATTATAAGTTTGACGTAATCGGAGCTTTGGATGACTCTTAATTGAAGTTTGAATGTTTCTTGCTCAAAAGATTACCTTGAGATTCCTGTCATGCCTCAAGATTCAAGCCGGATAATGCAAATTTGTTGATGGTATATCAGTTTCCTCTTATTTTCGGGCAAGCCCAATTACGTCATCCAAAAACACTTTAATATTTTCATCATATATATATATAGTATTACATGTGAATGGAATAGAAGTTAACGTGCACATGTTCAAAAATCATATTTAGCTCATTTGCTGGCATGTCCTGCTTCTTGGGACTGAGGATCGATCTATGGCAATGCGCATTATACAAATTTTTTTTTGATTTTTGGTCTGTAAATATACAAAATTTGGTAATAAAAATAAATAAGATTTATGTGGTGTATATATATATATATATGATAATGTCTG
>NW_018219826.1:41232-69453 GCF_001263595.1 Phalaenopsis equestris
TATATATATATCATATAAATATGAAAATTTATTAGATTTTATGAAAAATGTAAACATGAGAATTTGAAAGGTTACATAAAATTGAAACTGTTGAATATAATTTATGTATATGAAACTATTAAATTTCAGATACAAGCAGTTGAAAAGTTTGTATATAATTTACATTAAATAATTTGACGTTTTTTATTTATGTTTTTTTTTTAATGTGAGATAGGTGAAAAGTAAAAAACTGTTTGAGAATATGAAGCATCTGTATTCATATAAATTTCAAAAGAAGAAATTTATGAACTTTAAATGCTAATGCGTTATTATTATTATTATTATTATTTAAAATGGGGAAGTCGGAAAGTCGTAAGTAGGGCTGTCAAAAAAGCTCGTTGTTCGCGAACAGTTCGTGTTCGATTCGTCAATGAGTTCGTGTTCGATTCGTTCGATAGGTAAACGAGACGAACGTGAACAAATTTTTTTCGTTCGGTTAGTTAAATGAACCAAACGCGAACAGTTATGCGTTCGTTCGTGTTCGAATCGTTATTGTTCGAAATATAAAATAATTTAAAATAATTATATATAAAAAATTTATGATATTTTAAAAAATAAAAGTTTATAAATTATAATATATAATAAATTAATAATAATAATTAATATACTATATTAGTAATATGCTGATATATATATTATATATTATATAATATAAGTTATATAATTAATTTTAATATATTAATATTAGGGATGTCAAACTGACTTGTTGTTCGCGAACAGCTCGTGTTCGACTCGTGTTCGGCTCGTTCGTTAAGAAACGAACACGAACAGTGACTTCACGAACAATTTCAAACACGAGCTTATTTCAAACAAACTAAATTTCAAACGAACCAAACACGAACACAAGCTCTGTTCGTTCGTGTTCGGTTCGTTTACACCCCTAGTCGTAAGGCGGAAGTCGAAAAAATGAATGTAGATTTTAATTTTATTTTTTTCTCTTAAATAGCTGCCTCTTTTGTTTGGAGAATTTGGTAAGCTAAGAAGTGAATATGGAAAGGTTTTCAGCTTTCTTTTTTTTTATTTGAAATGAGGAAGCCGGAAGACCATAAGGCGGAAGCCAGAAGGTCAAAGGATAGAAACTGAAAAGACAGAATGAATGCAGATTTTAATTTTAATTTTTTTAATAATTGTCGTTAATGCTAAACCTCCTCTTGAGCCTATAAATAGAGATTAAGTATGAGGGAAAGAACCACAAGTGAGGAAAAATGAGAATGAGAAAAGAGAGAAAGAGTTGAGAGTGGAGTCTTCTGCTAGTGAAATTTTTCAGAAGAAAAGTCTCTGTCCTACATAGCAAGCGAACAACGGAATCTTCTTTAACATTGCAGCTAAGGAGAAAGTTGTCCTCGTCCTGCGTAGTAGGCAAGCAATGGGATCTTCTCACGAGATCTTCTTTCACATTGTGACCAAGAGGGAAGTCATCCACGTCCTGCATAGCAAGCAAGTAACAAGATTTTCTTTCACATTACAGCGAAGAAGAAAGTCATCATTGTCCTACGTAACAGGCAATCAACGAGATCTTCTTTCATGTTGCAGCAAAAAAGAAAGTCATTTTCGTCCTGCGTAGCCGGCGAGCGATGAAATATTCTTTCGCATTGCGGTAGGAGAAAGCCGTCCACATCCTGCGTAGTAGGTGAGCAACGAGATCTTCTTTTGCGTTGCAATGCAAGAGAGTCATCACCATCATACGTAGCAGGTGAGCAAAGAGATCTTTTTTCACGTTGCAATGCAAGAGAAAGTCATCCTCGTCTTACGTAGAAGGCGAGCAATGAGATCTTCTTTCGCGTCGATAAAATGAAGAAAGTTATCTTGATTCCTGCCCAGTAGGTGACTTGGGATCTTCTTGTTGTTGGTACACAATTCAGTGGAGATGAATAAATGTTAGAGTTCTCCACTGTGCTTTGAGGAAGAGATTTTCATGCTTCTATAGCGGTTATATCTCTTGTAGCCCTTGCACCACTTCTTGTTGATATTTATAGTCTTTTTAATCAACTGATGTGATATTTATAGATGGTGATAATGTATTTCTTTGTACGTCTTTGACATTACTTATGAGGTTGTTGTGGTTTCTCAATCGTACAAAATTCTGCAATTAAAGTTTGCACACACACTTTGTAAAATGAGGAATCACGTACCTTTTGAGGCTCGTGTCTTCCGAGGTTGTGCCCTCTTAGACTTGTGCTTTACAGGAGTTTGAAATGAACTAGTACCTTCTGAGGCTCATAGCCTTCTGAGATCTTTTAGATATATGTGTCTTCTGACACTTGTAGCTTTCTGATGTCTTTGATGTATCAGTGTCTTCAGAGACTCGTAGCTTTCTGAAGTATTTGATATATATGTTCCTCCTGAGGCTTGTAGCCTTTTGATGTATTTGATGTACCTATGTCTTTTAAGGCTTGTATTCTTCTAAGGTTTGATATACCTACGTCTTCTGAGGCTTGTAGCCTTTCAAGATCTTTGACTGGAGATCCTATCAAACACTTGCTCTCTGAAGTTTTTCTATTGAGGACTTTATCTGCTACTAGCTTCTCATCGAGACTTCTCTCTTGGGCACATCTTCTATGGGCATGGTAGCTTCTCATTGAGTCTTGCCTCTAGGGCTTGACTTCCAGGAGTACTGTGTCTTCCCGACAAGTCTTGTCACTTGGGCTAGACTTCCAGGGGCATGGTAGCTTCTTATCGAGTCTTGCCACTTGGGCTTGACTTTCAGAAGTAATGTATCTTCCCATCAAGTCTTGCCTTTTGGGCTCAACTTTCAGGGGCATGGTAGCTTCTCATTGTCTTTCCTCTTGGGCTTGAGTTACAGGAGTATCATATCTTCCCATCGAGTCTTGTCTCTTGGGCTCCACTTCCAGGGTCATGGTAGCTTCTCATCGAGTCTTGCTTCATGGGCTCGAATTCCATGGGCATTGATGGGGATCTTGTCTACTGCTTGCCCTTAAAAGGACTTTCTACACAAAAATCTTTCATGAGAAAATAAGAAAATTTTACTTAAATGACAGTTTGAAGTAAAATAAAATTAGGAGTTTATAAGTCAGTCCTTCACTCAAATAAGATAATTTGAAGTTGTACTTCTCATTCAAAAACTCCAACAATTCTCTTCCGGTTCCCCTCACCTTATTCTTTTAAGTAGAGACCAATGTGACATTGACATATCAGACGTTCATTTTCTTCCTTTATTTGAAAGCATCTTTTTGTCGAATATCCTTTTACATGGTGAAAATGACAATACTGAGACTGGTCTCCACCATCTGGATTTCTTAATGACATTGGCCACTTGACGACATCTTCATCCTTGATAATCATTAAGATGTTGACATGTGAAGTGTAAAGTGATGTGTATTCTTTTTTTTATCGTGACTCATGATTTCCCTGTGGTCTAAACTTTTTTCGTCGTGAGATTTAATCGGTATCCTCACCATTATTCTCTTGCTTGTCTTCCAATTGCTTGAATTATTCCTTGTGTCCAATGATGTTATTGTCTGCAGAAATTTGAGCTTCAACGCTATGGACAAGATCAGTGTAAGAGTCCACCGTCTCTTGCATCAGTGATGAATGGTAAGTTCTTGGGTAGAGTCCTCCAAGAAAGACTCCTCGCAGCAACTCCGGATCACCTCCAGGAATCTGGCTGGCTTCAGTGGAGAACTTGCGAAAGTATTCTCCCTTATTTTGGCGAACTCCTGATAAGTGAGATGAATCTTTGATGATCCTTCTATTTACTATAAACTGTTCTACGAATAATGTGACAAGCTCATTGAATGTGTTGACCAGGAGAGAGTAGAACAATGTACAAGCTTGACCCTTGAGAGTCGTCGGAACACTTGACAGAAAAGTGCATCAAAAGCACGGTGAATGTGCATGATGGCTCAATAGGGGTCGACGTGCTCGTATGCGTCAATTACCTCTTCATAGGCATCAAAGTTCGGGAGTTTGAAACCTGCTGGAATAGGGTGTCAAAAAAAACCGCATCAATGAAAGAAGATGATTGGAAGTTGCAGCGAGCATTAAAGTGATCCTTTTTATAAATATAAATAATAAAATTTAGGTGTTAAATATATAATTACATAAAAATTATGTGGATGTGGCAAGTATATAAGTTTTCTTTTTTTTTTAGTTAAAAAATATAAGTATGCATTTTTTTTTAGTGATTTCACTTAATTATTTACATATAGCTTCATTAACTTTCTAAAGAAAATTAAACGCCATCCATTGGCATCTTTGATCATTGTCATATTGGACAGCACTTCAAAACAACTCTATATTTTAATACTATCATAGAGGAGCATCACACAACAAATTGAATACGTGTGCTTTATCGTTTAGGGTTGTAGAACATTGTGGCCTTCAATTTATATTTATTTATTACAGGTGAAAGGAATTTTATATTTAAAGCATCAGTCATCATAATTATTTCACTCTGCGCCTCTGAGAGGTAGCTGGCTGGTCTATAATTTTAGTACAATTTGCTATTTAAAAAATAAATAAAAAAAATTGTTGCGTGTTAAAATGTAATTCTATTAAAGTTGAATGTCAAATGACTATTAAGAAATTACATACAGACCCCCCCCCAAGACATTGATAATAACAAATTAATCACCCTTACATTTACACAAAAAAAAAAAAAAAGAAAAAACATGTAAATGTAATAATTAAGTTTTTGTTTTTTATTAGAGCAAAGTTCAATCAAAATTAGGGCCGTTGTCCGTGAATAGCTCGTGTTTAGCTCATTAAGTAGCTCGTGTTCGGCTCATTCGTTATGTGCACGAGCCGAACACGAACAAATTTTTAAAGCTTGAATTATAAACGAACCAAACATGAACAATTCTTTGTTCGCTTGTATTCGGCTCACTTTAACTCGAAATAAAAAAAAAATTATATAACTATTATACATATTCATAACTAAATTTAAATTATAATAACTCGTGATATATATTCATAACTAAATTTAAATTATAATAACTCGTGTGGTAACGTGATTAGTTACTTTTTTTATATATATTTGCTATAGGTTTGAATCTCACACTTTATATCTATTTTTTTAAAATTTAATTTTAACGAGCCAATTTGGAGCCGAACACGAACATGAATTTTAAATCGAGTCAAACACAAACACAATGTTCACGAGCCGATTTCGAACACGAGCTATTTCGAACGAGCCGAACACGAGCCAAGCCTGAGCTCGCTCAAGCTCGGCTCATTTACAACCCTATTATTAACCCATTTTTTATGCTTTGGGTGGTACTATCGTAATATAAAAACTCTAGTTGTTAAATACAGGAATGATGATAATTGTTGAGAAACATATAATGACAAAATAGTGATGAAAACTGCATGGGTATCTGTCAAATCATATACAAATTGTCTATTAGTGTAAAATTATTGGGGGCAAAATGCAATCATTCATAATAATAATAATAATATTTACATAAATACCACTCAACTCCTTTGTAGCACATATTAAACATCTAAACTCTAATCTTTACATACAAACAACTTCACCTATGCATGACAATATATTTCGTGATATTTTTATGTGATATTAAAGATTTTGGTTGCATAAATGTAAAAAATAAAATTTAGTTGTTAGTTAAATACTTAAGAATTGGGTGGAAAATGCATGATTGCATATCTATGCATGAAAATAATACTACACATTTCTCACAGTGGAGCATGGCAATAGAAACCATGATCAAAAGAACACAACCTTTCAAGATTTGCAAATTCACATTAAGTGGCAAATAGTAGAGCCTATAAAATGTAATTTTTCAAGTCCAAAATGATGCGCAATTTTGCCATATTTATCAAAAACACAATAAAAAAGGATAAACAGAGAGGAAAACTCTGAAATTGCCAAACCTGATTTAAAAAAAAGTGTTGGTCCAGCAACAAAAAACAGTCAGGCTCCTTCTCCAACGGTCCTTTTAGAGGTACTGATATAGAGAACTGCAGAACACAGGAAAGCAACTAAGTATGTAATCCATGGCGAATAATTTATCCTACTCGTGTTATTTGTAAGGAATCACCATTGTTGCCCCTAATGAAGGCGTCTCCATATTTGTTCTTTAGTTGGCCATTAACGTATTCCTCAGTTTGCTCCATTGCAATGTTCATGTAACCATCCAAACAAGCTAGAATGCCTGCATAAAATATTTTATTTTGATGTTAAGTTTAGGACTTCGTGAATTCATGTATTATACTCGTATTATAGCATGTAGGAATTAATCCAAAAGATAAGGGAAATTTACATACATACCACACAATTCTTATCTATTTACATCTCTCTCGTCTATACTTTCATATTACATACATAACATTTTGTTGCTTTAAGCCTATGCATGGAAATGTAGCATCTCTCTCGTCTATACTTTCATATTACATACATGACATTTTGTTGCTTTAAGCCTATGCATGGAAATGTATATTTCACTTTTTAAAATGGTAATAGTGCTACCATATTTTTAAAATTTATGGGAAATATATAAGAAATTTGACCATAAAAAATTATTAAACGCATTTTTTTATCATAATAAATACTCTTTTATTTGTCTTATTTTGACACCTAAAGAATGCATTTTAATTAAGTAATTTGTGGTATTAGTCTAAATTTTATGTTATAAAATTTGTACAATTGTATTCCAAGCATGCACAACGGTTAAGAATATGCAACCACGCAATAATATATACTTCGGTCCATAGTCCCTACTGAACCAAAAGGCAATTTTATGAGAATTACTAAAAGCACCGTGCATTAAAAAGATCTTAAAAATAAAATAAATATTTTAATAGTAAGATCCTCATTTGGGGCAACTTTTTCTCAACTTTAATTTTTAGAAACCTGCAATTATTTTCATGAATCATTCTATTTACTAGAACTATTATCATTAATCAAGTGCGAAACTTGAGAATTCTGAGAGAAGTGATGTTCCTTGGACAGTGATAAGGCTTATTTTTCCAGCGACTTCTGTTCATTATTTTCTTGTGTTTTTTTTATCCTTTCTTTCTCTGTGTTTTGGTTCTTGATTACAAATGAGATTATCTTCAATCAAATACAATAAAAATCTGAATTTCGTCAATTGCATGAAATTTCAATATTGTGCAAGGCATGATGTGTCCTTAATTCGGTCAATATTTTCTATTAGAAGGTCATTCTGAAGTAGAATCTATAGTTCTTTGTTTTTATCAAAGAGAATCGACAGTTATTTTGGTTGATTCTGTATCTTACAATTTTTATATTTATTAGTTTTTTGTTTAGACATTACATGCTAGATCTATACTAGAATCCCTATATCCTGAGAGGTCCTACGTCAGAATTTATAACAGAGCTTAAAGTTATATCATGATAGCTCGGGTTCAATTAACAACAAGGCTGTCAATGCGCAAAATGTAATGCTAAACAAAAAAAAGGGATTTTTTTACTCAAAAGTGTGAACAATGCTCGCACTTTGATTAACATAAGCACATATCATAGAGAATGCTACCTATTATTACACTATATATATAAGTTCACATCCATGGATATTGTTGGCAAGCATATCTCTCCAACTTGGATGCTATATTTTCAATTCCGCATGCTCCACTACTCTGATGGCCTGTCTGTTACCATATTTAGAGAAGGATTTAACCTGGATTTCAGGAATTTTGACCTTAAAATCCTAGATTTACTAAATCCTGTGAATCGACAGATTTAGTAAATCCGGGACGAGATTTCGCACGAAAAGGAATATGTGAAGTTACCTTGCGGTAGGAGTAGAATGGAAAGCAGAGAAAGATGTAATTTTCAGTTCTCTGTAGGCCACGATCCCACCGTTGCCTTCCCATGTTTTTTCTAAGCGCAATTGTCGGTCACGAAGGTGATAGTTTGGGGCAAAACTAGGAAGCCGGGAGAGAGGGAGTGAAGTAGGCGAGGGTTTCGGGCAATGAGCGGGAATGGCTTCGAGCAGAGTAGAGAGGAGATGTTTGTGATTTTATTTTATTTTTTATTAAAGTTTATTTTATCTTTTAATTGAGTAATAATAATAATTAATTAATTAATTATTAAATTAATAACAATTAATTAAATTTATATATAATTAGTTAATACTTAATTAATGAATAAAAAATTTAAATTTATATTATTTAATAGAATTTTAATAATTCTTAATTAGAATAATTAATAACTAATTAATTCATATTTAATGTTAAATTATTATTTAATAAGTGATTAGTTTAATAACTTTTTAATTAATAATAACTTAGTTTAATAAATCATTAATAATTAATTAGCATAATTAGAACTAAAATTAAATTGAATGTAATTAAATTTCTTAATTATTTTTTAATATAGAAATAAAATAACA
The DNA here is from genome assembly GCF_001263595.1 of Phalaenopsis equestris. Lineage (NCBI taxonomy): Eukaryota > Viridiplantae > Streptophyta > Magnoliopsida > Asparagales > Orchidaceae > Phalaenopsis > Phalaenopsis equestris. Next base: position 49,605 of record NW_018219826.1, read on the forward strand.
TTTTTTTTATTCTAATAAACATAAGAAATTTTTAAATCCTGACAAAAGTTGTCAAATAGCTTGACAGAATTTAATTGAACTTATCAAATTAATTGCCAAATATTTTTTTTGGAAATTGATCCTTGCAGAATTTAAATCCAAATTTATAGTATCGGCTAAATCGTATTAACTTAAATCTAATCAGTTATCATACATCCCTTAATATGTGAGTCCCACTAATCTAAATGATTTGATTGGCTTTTTTAGGGTAAATAATTGATGGCCACGACATAGATGGCCGTACTTCATGCAAGAGATATGTGCCTTGCCGAGGTCCTTCACTAACAGATTCTATCAATGTTGCTTCAGAGTTTGGCTCATTCAAATAACTAATAATAAGTAGCATACTTGAAATCTCCCCCACAATATTTCTTACATAACAACATAATTCAAACTTATTTTCAAGCCAAAATACAAATGCCTTCAAAATAGATGTAGGAAGAGATTGCTACCATCATATCTTTCACGTCAAGAGATAATGTATTAAAACTCATGTACATTATCTATTTCACGTCAAAAGATAATGTATTAAAACTCATGTGCTTAAACCCCCAATAAAATGAAATGTAGAAAAAAAAAAATCAACCACTATAAAAAGTCATCAAATCAACATAAAAGTTCTATAACTTTGAATATAATATTATTTGATAATCACCTTACTATCCCAAATCTTTAATTAAGAAGAAGAATCCTATCACACTAGAATATTAACTTCAAAAATATGGGACAGTTGAAGAACCTCAAACAGCCATCATTCTATCACAATCCAACACCGATCAAAAAGCTTTCATAACTAAAACAGAATAATAATATTCTAGAAGAAATTGGAGTACTAGACAAAAATAAACTTGGGAAATCTAAGATCTTCCTCAAGGGACATATCAGTTAATTGCAAGTAGATTTTTAATATCAAATTGCACATTTTAGAAGGCAACATGGATAGGATCAAGACTCGATTGCTGCAAAAGAGTCCACTTAATCCTATGGAATTGTTTGTGAAGAGATGGTCATCCCAGTAGGCAATATCAATGTGACCAGAATTTTAATATCACTAGCAAACAAATCTAGATTGGGTACTGCACTAACTAGATGCCCAAAAATGTACTCCACAAAAAATGAAAATCTCTTCAAGTTTTAAAAACTCGAGAAATACCAACAAAGTTTGCAAGCTACAAAAGTCATTGTATGCCCTTTAGCAAACCTCCACATGCATAGTTCGACATACTTACAATAGTGGTAAAGAAATGACTTTGCTCAATATCAATCAGCATAATCCATCTTCTACAAATTCTCCCCAAGTAAAAATGGCCATGTTCATTGTATAATTCGATTGCTTTGTCCTCACCAAAGAAGACCAAAAAAAGATGAACAAAAGTTTGAGATCAAAAAATATGGGCCACCTTAAATACTTTCTTGGCATAAAGTAGCTTTGTTTGGGTGACATTTTGATTTGCCAACAAAATTAAGCTCTATATCGAGGGATTATTGGTAGCAAACCCACTAACACTTTAACTGATCCAACAACAAAAATGGAAATATAAGAAGGGAGCATTCTTGTTATGCTCTATATCGAGGGATTATTGGTAGCAAACCCACTAACACTTTAACTGATCCAACAACAAAAATGGAAATATAAGAAGGGAGCATTCTTGTGAATAAAGATATCAAAGATTGGTTGAGAAGCTCATTTATCTCTCACACGACTAGATAACGAATTTTTTTCAAAAGCATGGTCAGTTGTTTCAAGAAAACTCCATGGAGGAACACTTGGGGAATGTAAATAAAATTTTATAATACTTGAAGAAAATTTGGATAAGTACTATACTTAAAGAAGGCTTCAAATTAAAACATTAAAGCACTTACTGGTGTTAACTGCGTCGGATCAACAACATATTGAAATATATCTCAAGTTTTGTAACCATGGGTGGGGGAACTTGATTAATTGGCGGAGCAAGAAATAGTTAATAGTAGCCAAAAGTAGCATGGAAGCTGAATTTAGAGCCATGTCCTCTGTATGTGAAGGTATGTTCCTAAGAATGTCAACTAAAAATTTTATAAAGATGTTCTATGATAACAAAAATACATAAGCATTCTAAAAACTATGTTCTTCATGAAACAAAAATAAAAAGAACATGTAGAAGTCAATCATCATTTCATCAAAAAGAAACAAACGAAAAAATCATGAAGATTGTACTCATGCCTAGAAATCTCCAAATGCTACATATACTATCATATGCTAACTTTAAGAATTTAATGTCCCAATGGGGAATTCTTGATATCTACAACCCAGCTTTTCGAGAAGCCAAGATCTTTGCCTATCTCTCTTAAATGTATGGAAGAATTTGAATATAATTCCCAATAAGAAGGTTATTATGCTTTGAATGCTGAGAGATCTCTAACAGCTGGTTAAATTTCTTTTCCTACATTTGCTTTCTATTTTTTCTATATTTTCTCAAGTGATTTTAAATTGCAATTCATGGTGGATAATAGTGATATTCAATCCTCCTGCCATAAAGCCCTCAAGCTTCATGTATTGGAACACTGAAAAAAAATAAACGAGAGAGAGAGAGAGAGAGATTAAAGCCTCGGGTTTTTCCATATTCAGTGATTTTTATATCCATATTCACTTTTTTTTTTTTTGATGTTCCAATGCATGAAGCTTGAGGCCTTTATGGAAAGAGGATTGAAATACCATAAGTAACCAACCATCAATTACAATTAAAAATTACTTAAGAATATATAGAAAAAAAAGGAAAGCAAATAAAAGAAAAGAAAGTTAAAACAGCTGTTCAAAATCTCTATCTTATTTTTATTTTATTTTTATTTTTTTTTGTTGCATTCTTAGTTTTCTATAAGCTTAGATTTCCTTTTTTTCCTTATCTTCTTAGTCATTTTTTCCCCTCTAAAGCATGGTCTTAAAATTAGCCTCTATAACAAAATACATTAAAAATACTTTTGATTGTTAATGGAGCCATTCATCTAGCCCTGCAACATGCTTCATAAAAACTAACCTTTCGTCTAGAGATGTTTCTAAAGCAATTGCTTGCCAACCAAAGAGTGCTCAGATCTCTATCTCAACAATTACCACTAGATACACTTGACATCTACATGGAAAAAGATAATTGGAGGTTGGGCAACCCTTTAAACCTCAACCATATCATTTTTGGATGGATCAAGGCTGTAGGATTTAGCAAAATAGAAAAAGTGAAAACAAGTGAAAAAAATTCGAAAAACATGCCTATAATTGCATATAAAAATGCAACTTTCTAGTAGTTTCATCAGTTATCTACCACCTTTGCATCTACTGGGCAGTCATATAAGAGTTGCTTTAACTTCACACCCACCTTCAATGGAACAAGTGCTTATAGTAGATATTAGGTGGATTCTCCTCTCCATTATCATCTCTAAATGACACCATAAATAGCCAACAACCTCATCCTCATGAAGCATTTCCTTTTATCAAGTGCCATGGCGAATGGAGGCAACATGCTTCTTTTTTCTAAAATGCGGGTGTCTTTTGTAGTTATATTTGATTGACGCAATTGGCCAATAATTTCTATTGATTGAATATACTTGCAAAAATCCTTGAATAAAAAATTTGAGGGTTCTCCTAATATTGTAGGAGTAATAGCCTTAGCAAGTTTTGCGCAGTCACTAAAATTTTTATCAACCAATATATCGAATCCATGCTCTAATACCAATTACAATCCAATCAATGAAGAACTTGAGTCTAGCAATCTTAGTTCGTTAAATTAAATTTTGAAGAACCCGATATTAAGACATTATGTGGACTTTTGTGAGAGTTATTTTTAAATTTGGAAGAATAGATGAGGTTTCCAAAAATAAGAGGCAAAATAGAGCTTTAGCAACCTAGCTAGAAATTAAACAAAGCAGTGACGAGGTAAATTTATAGTTGTGCAATGAGTAGGATAATTTGGAGCCTAGAAGTGAAACTAAAAGGAAAAAAGAAGTACAAGAGAGACTAATTACCAATCAAAAAATAACACCTCCTTTTGAATAGCCATTTTCTCCTAGCCTTACTTAAATCTCTTCTTTAATGCCTTGTTCTTGATGCAAGAATGTTTCTGTTAAACATAGATGCAGAAGAAATGAAAAGAGTAAATGGGGAGAGAGAATGCAGGAGAGAGAAAGAGAGAACGGTCATGCAACCACCTAAAGATAAGTAAAGAATAAGTCAGTGAAATTTCACTCCCTTTCAAAGATTAAAATGTGTACAAACTATATATTTCTAAGAAAAGGATAACATCACAAGAATCATTAAATATAGGAGAGAGAAGTTAATATGATCCTTGAATTAAGTAATCTCCCTTGAATTAAGCTAAATTCTCATCATGATAACTCGTTAACTATATCATTATGAATCCTTCCTTCAGTCAAGCTTGGTCGGTCCTACGAGCGTAGACGAGCCAAGTTGAGCTCGAGACACATTGAACTCAAGCTCAACTCATAAAATGATAGCTTGAACACGAGCTTGAGCTCTTGTAGAGCAAATGTTATGAGCTCAAGTTCGGCTCCTCATTTTATTATGAAGCTCAAGAGCTCGACTCGAGTACTTGACACAGCTCTAGAATAAACGTTGTTGAAGAAGGCATCCAAACTCGTGTTGGTCTTTAAAAAAGAATGATGGAGGGAGTTCTTCGAGAAAATGACGTGATGTCATGTTTAGCATTTTCATGAATACGCAACTGCCAACTGCATGAAAAAGAATTGGTACATAAAGCATTATTTATTTGTTCAACTTTTTTCGACTTTTTATTTTATTATTACGTTAAATGAATTCAATTGTCACTTTTTTTACTATATCTCCTTCCAAAATAGCAATAGCAATTTTTTAAAATTTTTTTTAAAAAGCAAAAGATTTTTTTATTTATTATATTAAATTTGCCTTGACTATCGAATCGGTTTGCGTGACAATAAGCTGAGTCTTATTAAGCCTAAACTTGAACTCATTTTTTAAACAAGCTTGAGTTTGAGCTCAAGCTCATGTAGGGGGCGGAACTAGCCTCCTTTTTGAGAGGGGGCAAATTGCCTCTAAACCAAATGTGGGAGGGGCTCGGATAATGAAGGGCAAAATGATATTTCATAAGGGGTAAAACTGATATTTTATAAGAGGCAAAAGACCAAATTACACTCCCATACAAATTAAAATCTGAATTTGAGGGGGGCAATTGTCCCCCCTGGACCATTCCTGGATCCACCCTTGAGCTCATAGCTCCTAAGCACAACTTGCAAGATTGCTCGCGTGTTGAGTTCGAGCCGGCTTAAGAGTTGGATTGGCTTACTTATACCCCTAGTCAGCCCTATAAGGTGAATTCCTAATATTTAAAATTTAGATCCTTATCATGCAATAGTTTAATATGAAGCCTCCTTGTAGCTTTAAGTGTACACCATGCACATATGCTATCCAGACACAAAATCATGCTTCGGTAAATTTAAAGCCCTATTCATTGTTCTTAGATGGCTATGTCGCTAAACCTGCCCACAGATCATTCATCCTCATCCATGCAAAATTGCTTTAGGTCAACTTTAAGAGGCCAACACAAATATTAAAGAGGTTTTATGAAATGTCCAGTTTAAATAAATGGAATAATAGTATAAGAAGGAACTGGAAGGGAAGAGATCGAATTTAAAACCCATGCCTTTTCAACTTGATTTTCCATCTATACATTCACATTCGTAGATGTGAGTGATAAGCTCATCCATGTATCCATCTCCCTCCACTCTCTCCCCCTAACTTTCTCTCTCTCTCCACACGATAAAAAGACAACTGATAGACTGAACCCATAGCCTATGGCACTCTTCCTCTAACATGATGGAAAAGTGGGTGATTGTGTTTCACCAACTTATTTGGTGCAGCAAAGCTGACCTCTTATTTTGCAATGTGGTTCATCAGAGGCCATTAGTTTCAATTATGACAAACTATAGTGACGGCACAAGTTTTTCTCCACATTAAATAACTCATTTGTTTTCGTTGATGTTAGCTTCATAACAACCCTTCCAGCAAAGACAACAGGCACTAAGCAGCAGAAATATTTCAGTAATCTCCTGTTCAAGTAGATGTTACTCCCTTAATAACCTTTCTCCATTCTCCTTGATTGTTCATGTTGTGATGCAAAATGAAAGCAATTTTCTATAAGCAATGAAAAATTTAAAGAAAAAAAAACCCGGAACAACATTGCAAACCTCTCTGTTTTGATGGCCTCTATTGTATTTTCAATAATGTCAACCTTTATTGTAGTCTCTATTGTGTCAGCCTCCAATGTTATCTTTGTTACACTAGCATGGATCATCATCTCCATGATATTGGCCTTATCCTAGTCCAAATTGCACTGAAATCTATAGTCGCCTCCAAGCCAACATATATTGCTAGCACTGATCTTCATATCCATTTACCAACAATCCCTCCTCCAGGTCTAACATCCACCACCACCTCCATGCCAGTCATCTATAGCCGAGCTCAACAAATGTTAGCACCTCCAACCTTTAATCAATGCTGTCATCGCTAAAATTGGGCTCTATTTTGTCTCAAATTACAAATATTTGATCAGTCTCCCATCCCAACTTTCCCAATTCGTGTATTTTATTGAATTTAAAAGGAATTTCAAAAGAGATAACACCGTCCTAGCCTAATTCAAACTATACTATTCAGTCACTGACATGAACATCAAAAGCCTTCCTCAAGGAAATATCTATTCGATAAGATATTAGCATCATTTTTTGAGGAAAAAAGGAATGTATTACTGCTCTTAGAATTGAGATTTTGCAAGCAGTAAAATTCGAAAGGCTAAATGAAGATTTTATGATCCACATAAGTTCGGTGTAGATTCATGTATGTGATACCCCTCCCTAGATGGAAATATCATAAAGGCAAGATAATCAACATGAATCATTGCTACAGCCCCTTACAGGGATCATATATTGTGAAGACAAAAGGTGAGATCTTGACTGTAACCTCAAATAGATATCACATAAACTTTGAAGGCATTGCTATAGTTATAAGTAATATAATCTAAAATTTCAAATGACCGGAAAATAAGGGCAGAGCAAAGTCATTAATTTTAGGGTACTTCTAAGGGGTAAGGGTATATAAAAATTTCAATGTGGAGGCCGAGACTAAGTCAAAGTTGACGGTAACTAGTAACCTAACTATTACTATGACACCAGGTGAATATCCTATATAGAAGCTTATGCAGAGTTGATGTTTTTGATGTTTCAAAGCTAAACTAAAATATAAAGTTGCTTGATTAATCAAATTGGAAAGACCATAAGGAAAAAGAAAAAAGTTGATATGTGAACATGACCAGATCCTCAAATGGAGATTCACATCAGGCACACTAATTAATTAGCATGATTCTTTGTTTCATTTATTTCTACTATATTATTTCCTATTTTTGAGAATGCAATTGAGCGTTGATCTATTTTAACAGAGAAAAAAATAAAGAAAGCAAGTAAGGAATTATTTGATATAATATGAAAGGAATAAGTTCGTCTCCTCTATTTATTTCTTTCATTGGTTATTTGAAGGAAGAAAATAAAGGATGCAATTTTTTAACCTATTTTCTTTTTTACTACAGAGCATTGACTGATCCTTGCATCCCTCAAGAAAGAAATTTATCTGCCATTTATTCGACTCTCATAATGCCTTCAAAATCCAACAAAGTGGGCCCTTTTCTCGACTTTAATTCTCATCACTTGACACATTCTTAGCTTTCCATCTGGACCCATATATAAATAAAGCCCTTTTGACAGCATCGGATTCCTCAGGTAACCGTGTCAGATTACTTACATGAGTACATCTTCAACCAAAGCTTGCATTCCCAAGTCTCATAAAAGCCTTAAATGCAAATAGGTTACCAAGGGTTGTGAATCATAGTGATGCTTGGATCATATAAAGGGTAATACCTTGATTTTAAAAAATTATAAATCATACAAAAAGGGACTTCCTATTAAAATTTTTTATTGCTCACTATCCAAAGTTGTTGAAAATGGATCTGCTATTATCTCAAACAAATTAATTTCGGTAGAAATTCAGAATAATGTGGAATAAAATGGAATTAATTTCATCAATATGAGAGGGGGTGGTTATAAATAACCATTACAAGAATCCTAGAATAAGAAAAATAATAAAAAAGAAATAATATAAAAGGAAAGACATATCACCTAATATATCCAATTAATCAATTCATATTAATTATTTAGAGATAAAAGGAAATCAAACAAAATATGAAAGCTTAAAATAGGAAAGAAAAAAACTCTTAATCCAAAGAAATAAATATAAAAAAGAAAAAAAAATAGTTCATAATCTAAAAAAATAATTTATTCCTCATAACTTCTCACATGAATAAATTATTTCCTAATATAACTTCTAACACTCCCCCTCAAGTTAAAACTTAATTGAAAATCATATTTAATTTGGATTTGAAAACAACAAACAATGAGCAAGAGAAATCTCGTAAAGTAGAACTTGAAGTCTTCATCTCGTACTGCGGTTATTTTGACTGCAGTTCCTACAGTGTCTAGGTTGGCGGAGTAGTTCAGTGTTTGTTGGTAGGCGAAAGACTCCTACAGATAATTTTGCAGGGAATTTTGCAAGGAAATAGACAACAGTGGTTGTCTTTGACTTCAGTTCCTGTAGTGTCTGTAGGTAGGCAAAATGCTCCTACAGGGAATGATGCAGGAGAGTTTGCAGGAAAATAGACAAACTGCAAAAAAAAGCTAACTTTAGTTGATTGTGATTGTCTTTGACTGCAGTTCCTGCAGTGTCTGTAGGTAGGCAGGATGCTCATATAAGTAATGTTGCAGGAAAGTTTGCAAGGAAATAGACAATTTGCAGGAAAAATTGTCTTTTTGTTGACTGCAATTGTCTTTGACTGCAGTTCCTACAACGTTTGTAGGTAGGCGGAAAGCTCCTATAGGTAATGTTGCATGAGAGTTTGCAGAAAAGTAGATAACCTGCAAAAAAAGTGCAGTGTGCGACTTGCAAAAATAAAAAACCTCTAGAGTTAGGCTTGCTGCAGAAAAAAAACTCTGGAAAAGGGTCTGATACAAAAAAAACTCCAAAAAGAGAGTCTGCTACAAGAAGAATTCCGGTGGAGGATCTGCTACAGAAAAAGCTCTGGTGGAGAACATGCTACAGGAAAAGATCCGGAGAAGGGTCTGCTGCAAGAAAAGCTCTGGAAGAGAGTCTGCTCCAACAAAGATTCTAAATGAGAGCCTGCAACGGGAAAAGGCTCAGAAGGAGATCTTCGCCCACTAAAGCCTAATTGTTGACCTAAAGTCTAAGCGAACAAAATCAGCATTAGGCGGCACAAATATGTCCTAGTCAGCCTCAGCTGAGCACAAACCTCTATTGCCCCATGAATTGAATATGACAGAAAGTTGCTAAGGAGATCCTAATTAATTTCAGCGCCCTGATCCACAACAACCAATGCCTATTGGGTGAGGATATAATCGAAGCGCAGTGCCCATTTCCTCGATCCCAAACGAGTTGTATTCAAACAATTGTCGACCATGAACGCCACTCCGCGAGCATGCATGAAAGGATTGAGAGAATCCATTGATTTGATAACACTTTCGTTGATGGTCTCTGAATAAGAATGCCCTTCTTCCTCAAGACCTCAATCTGAGCCATCATTAAAGCAATTTGACCACCCAAGAGCGACATTCGTAGCCCTTCAATCAATATCCTGTGAACTGCAAAAGTTATGTTGATGCCTACACCATGTATCTCCTTTCCTTGAACGTAAAGCCTTCTCACAGAAGGACCCATTCCTTTGGGATATACAACAATAATACTAACATTCTTAGGGAAGTCAAGACCCAGTCATTGTAAATAGCCGAGAAGAAAACCATGTGATAATCCCAGGATGTTGTTCGGTTACATGTGAAAGAATATTTTCCTAATTGTCTGTCTGTGCAGCATTTGAAATTAATAGCAAAACAAGACCGTTGCTTGAAATTGTTTCCCATAGTTTCATTTTCTTCACTAAATCCAGCAGCTCGGGCTTCTTCAAAAGATCAAAAACCTTCATCAAACCAATCTTGACAATATTATATGACTGTGCAATGGCAAGTGAATCCCTCAATTTTTGTGCTTGAGCAGGACCCTGCGAACCCCAACCTATAACACCGATCTATTTGATTCCCTTCAACACATCCGGTAGTAAAATAAACTGATCCCTCCCACCACTAACCATGAACTCTTCATGGCCAGTGAGATTGACCTTCTCCTTCTTGGAGACTGAGGTCTCTAAGTAGAGAGGGGGAACAAGGCTGTTGATGATCGGGGCCGCCAACATTCGAGCTCTAAGGACGACACTTCCACCGTGCACCCCATTTCTAGCTGAATCAACACAAATCTGTGAGTGAGACGCCACCGCAAAAGTAGAAGGGAGTCGGCACGGCCATTGGTTTGAGGGAGAACTAACCCTGAGAGCGAGCATCAGAAAGCGATTGGAGAGAAATTAAAGGCACATGAGAAATAATCAAGAAGGACAACACGAAGGATTGGGGAGAGAAAACGTTTGTCCCTTCCTGCAGGGACAATGGAAAGAAAGGTGTCTGACACCTCTAGAGGGAGAACCGACGACTAGGATAGGGAATTTGGCTCTGATACCATATTGAAATTCAAAATAATGTAGAACTAATTTTTTGATATGAGAAAGGGTATAAATAACCCTTACGTAAATCCTATAATAGGAAAATAATAAAAAAGAAATAATATAAAAGGAAAGATATATCATATAATATCTCCAATTAATCATACTAATTATTTAGAGAAAAAAAAAATAACATAAAATAAGAAAGCCTAAAATAGGAAGGGAAATAACTCATAATCAAAGAAAATAAAAATAAAATAGGGGAAAAAAAACAACTCCTAATCTAAGGAAATAATTTATTCATCGTAACTTTTCTCAAGAATAAATTATTTCATAATATAGCTTCTAACAATTTCTTACTTAGTCTTATTGGTGTAGCAAGATTGATGTCTAATTTCTATCAATGCTCGTAACTTTTCTCAAAAATAAATTATTTCATAATATAGCTTCTACCAATTTCTTACTTAGTCTTACTGGTGTAGCAAGATTGATGTCTAATTTCTATCAATGAGCTCACCCTTAATCTAAATTATCAATGAGCTCACACTTAAAATTAAGGAAGTCAATTGGCAATGTCAAGATTTTATCTCCTTAAAGTTCGCTCCTAAGAAAAACAAGCTATTAAAGTGAACATCCAGTTAAAATAATCATTTGTTAACTTTTGATTCCGATAAGAATAAAGAAGTCGTGTTATGTTAATATCAATTAAGACATCCAAACTCTGCACAACTTTAAAATTATTTTTATCATGATTTGAGAATAAAAATTAAAAAGTTTCTAATGTGAAATTTGTCAATTCTCAAATCATATGAGAAATTCTTATTCAAATCTATCTAGCAAAAAAAATCAAATCCTTTATCATTGATTCGCTCTTATATTTGGAGTCATTCGTAATCAACACTTTGATTGAAAATCAATGATTTATTTCTTTATAGCTAGATAATCAACTAGTGTCGCATTGACATTCCTTATGGAAGAAAAAACTGAGGTAGGTCAAATATTTACCATGGTACAAGTTCAACATCAAATATTAAAAATTGATTATATAAAAATTTGTTTTAGCTCAATCCCTGGTGTTTGTCTAACAAGCCAAGGAACTATTTACAAAAGCTCATATGTGGATTCACCACAATAAATAAAATGGTTGAAAGGAAAATTTGACATCTTCATGAGGTAGATAGACACTTATGTTTAGTTACACATATTCTTAAAATAATTTCATGGAGGAACTGTACTAATCAAAGAGAGTCTTTTTGTATTCTCCAATTTGAAATTCCTTGTCAAGTAATACTAAGCATTTATATGAAAAATAGAATCATCTACAACACTCTCATGAAAGTGTTTTAGTGCCCTACATATGTCCATGTTTATTCACAAAATAAGAGTTAAATTGATTCCCATGGCCATCAAATGTATATTTATAAGATACTTTCCTAACAAGAAATACTATAAGTGTTATTCTCTCAAAAAGATATTTTTATAATTCCATGAGTTATCTTCTTTGAAAAGCAAACACATTATCCCAAAATTTATATTCAAAGGGAAAACTCTCAAAAATATCAACTTTGTAACACTACTCTTACAAATGTCACAATACCTACCTAAGGTCGAGATCTCCATGTCTATTGAGCCCTATGACTCTTCGATTCAGGGTCAAGTTTTGCTAAGTCCAGATAGACAGCCATAATTTCCAACTTCATTTATACTATTACTAAAAGCTATGATATGCTTATTTACTCTTATAAAGGGAAATAAAATCAAGAGTACAGCACCCAAATATCTTGATCAAAATCAACAATCGAAACCAAGCCCCAAACCGCTTAAAATTTCCTTTCCCAATAACCTGCCTCTAAACGATGAACTGAATGATGATGCTCTTAATAGACCAAATGCTTTTAAAAAAAGTGCAAGTTCTTTCTTTAATCACTCTACATGCAACTTTATCTTTTATAAGGGACTTTCTATCAACTTTTACACATTTGTCATCATATCAACGAGGTACAAGTCCTAAATCAATTCTCAATGAAATTAAAATTTCTAAATAAAACTTGATATGCCTGAAGAGATTTAAGTATTTAAAAAGAAAAAAACATGGGAGATTTATGACCTAGCACCAAGGAAGTTTTCAATAATATTACAAATGAATTTTAAAATGAAATGCAAGTTTGATTGAAGTATAGTGTGGTTGAAGCACGATTGTGATAAAAGGGTTTACAAATTCCTAAGGGATTGACAATTCAATGTTAATGCAAAACATTGGATGCATTGATTAACTAGTTGGAGACTTTACCATGTATGGGTATTGCAACCATGACGAAGTTGCTTTCACCCAACTAAATCATCATGCTTAACGTGATGAGATGACCATTTAAATGGCCATCAAGAGATGATGTGGGGACGTTCGAACAGTTCATATGCTAAATATTCTAATAATGGATATGTAGAAGCTCTATGAAACATATTGGCATAATAAGAGATAGCATTAAGGATAATGTGCAGGAGGACACCACGCAGTTCGAACAAAGATGAAATACACCACATGATTGTATTTTCAAATTGCAAACGAACTATGTTTGTTCTAAATCGCTATTCATCAACATGGCCCATATGATAGTGATAGCCATAGAGCCCGAGAACCAAATTAACGGAGAGAATGCTTAAAAATCATTTGAATAGGATTCTTCCTTTTTACAAAATAAAAAAAAAAGAAGAATGGTGAAGGCCCTTCCTTTTATAAAACCAATGTCTCATGTTCTATGACCCTTATCGAATACATGTCTACAAAAAACAAAAAAAAAAACACTACCAGCATAATTAAGTCTATCCAAAAAGTGCAAAAATGATTAAAAATAATAAAAAATTATCCTATCGTGAACAAAAACGTGTTGAATCCAATAGATAGGACAGACCCATCTCTATGTTTGATGGCAATGCCAAAAGTTTTGCAGTGAGCTATCGAGCTTGTCCTCCAATATATGGGCACAAAAGATAATTTGTTCATCATGAGGATGTAGCTTAAGCCCTAAGCAACAAGTGATTAACTCCATCATCGACATTGTCATCCAAAAGTTTTGCAGCGGGGCTGCCCTCCAATATATGGGCACACAAGATAATTCGTTCATCATGACGATATAGCTTTAAGCCTTAAGCAACAAGTGAATAACTCCATCATCAACATTGTCATTCAAAAAAATTTCATTTCTGTCAATTTGTGTAAGGATTAGGGATGGACACTATAAGGTATCCCAACCTTTATACGTTGGGTAGAACTTAAAAGGGACTAGATATAAACCAATACCACTTAAAATGCACCATCTTCAAGGATTACGATGGTCTACTAGGGCGTTTCAGTTGATATAAATAATGTCATATTTGGGTGCTCATGCCTACATAATAGAATACAGATATATGTTAATACATTGATGACCTAATTAGTGTTGGCTTGCAAATAAAAGGAAAAACATTTAGCTAAAAAAACAATGTCCGCTGTAGATGTCGAAACAATAAAGTAAAAATATAGGCGAAAAATTTCTATCGATGAGCACAATTGAAGAAGAAAGGAAACCTAATGCACTATTCGGCTTTGGCAAGGAAGATGACATGTCGATGCAAAAGATAATTGAGAAACAAGACACAATCCAAATCTATTCATATTTTAAAAATCAATCATCAAGACTAACTTTACCAAAGCAAATGTGATCAAATATTGGCAAGACTATGTACAGTAAATCACATAATGGTGTACATTTAGCTAATCAAAAAAACCAAAAGAAAGCAAAGTATGTTTTTCAAAAAAAAAAAAAAACAATTGAACATAAGCTACCAAAAGTGGAGAAGCCTCTATCACTAAAGAACTAACTTGAACATCCACCCTCTAGCCAATCCAAGCAAAAAAAGAATACAAATAAAATAATGCCTCGTTGTTAATAACAAGCTAAAAAAAGGTGACTTATGATAGAACCAACTCAAACCAAACAGTAAACCAAGGTTATGACTTTGGACATTTGTAAGAAGCTAGTAAAGATGAAATGCTAGCCAAAATGTATTAACCAAGAAGCTCTCAAACAAAATTTTCAAAAATCTCAAAGAAACTTTGACCGATTGACAAAAAAAACGAAGTAATATAACTGGAAAGATAGAAATACTCCTAAGGGAAGAAATCAGATCATGAAAGATACAGTCAATTCAACCATCTACTTCTAAAAAAATCATAATATGAACTTAATATCATGACAGGGGCATATGATCTTGAAAAGAGTAAAATATTTCATGTTTGTTGAAGTTTTAATGGCCAAAATTCTACATAAAAATTATCAAGTATATTAATTCTTACATCACTCGCTTAAGATCAAAGAGAATGTTGCTAAGAATCTATATGTGTGATCGAATCATGAAGCATACAAAAAAAGATCAAATCCTCAAAAGTTAGATCAACAATCAAATTTAAGATTATAGTGACTAAATATGAATTTAATTTATTTGGATTTTATCACACACGCATACCGCACATACAAATCCTTAAACCCAAACCCTTTTTTTCTTTTATTTTTTTCAAAAAAACTCAAGCCCTCTTGGTTGAAATACTGAGCTCTTAACCAACAGGTTAAGTTCGGTTGCATAGATTTAATTTATTTGAAAAAATTTTAAAATGAATTTAAATTCATGTTAAGATAAGTGAATTAATTTGAACATAATCTAAATTTTTATTATATGTATGGCTGCTCTTCATATGAAATTTGTCTAAGAATAGATTAGATATCCTCTATTACAACTTCCTACTTAAAATCTTAATACGAATGAAAGCAATTGAAAATTCTCCCAAAAACCTTCCTTTACTTTACCCTTTTTCTCTACCAGATGAGCTCCAATGGGTTCCTATAGCTAAAAGCCGAAAGAAGGTTACTGGGTACCATAACATAAGTTGTGCCAGCTGTAGCTATTTTTGTATTACTGTTGTTGCTTGCTAGTAGGCATGTTGCTGCCTTGCTTGCTGTTCATGTTACTCTTGTTTTTTATCATTGCTACTATTTTGCGCTGCTAAAAACTACCGGATAGCTAGTTTTACTAATGCATAAGCCATTATTGTTGACAAATTTAAGTCTCTAGGAGACTGCAATTACCCATTTTTTATTTCAAGCCAAAGCACAAAAATATAAAAGCCTTTTTATTAGCTCCAAGATTTTCAAAGCATCAAAATAGGAATAAGAATAGGTTATCGTCCAATACCAAAAACAACAAGTGTTTGCTAGCGAACAAAGAAAAATAGCCATCTTTTTGTTTTCAACAATCCATGGGAAGAATCAAGCAATTTATTTGCTTTCAAATGGAAAGCAATTAAGAAAACAAAAGAGAAACCCTGTTGCCTAAAGCAATTAGAAGGATTGAGTCATTGCTAGATCAAAACGAAACTTTGAAAAAAAGCTATTAAAATCTTTTCTATTTGTGCTAATCTCTCATTGTGGGCACATAAAATAAAGCTGAGAGGTTGGATATGGATCAAAAAAGCCAAAATATTAAAGTCAAAAGTAAACCTAAGAACACCCAAAGACAAGTATTTATAGCTCACAAAATGCATCAATTATTCTTATGAAGCAAAATAATTTTCTGCTATCCAAAAAGTTACCCAGATTTCACATTTTAGGTAGCCTTCTTCCTTCCTCATAAAGAAATGAACTCCCATCAATAATTCACCAGTATTCTAAGCAATCTACCACTTCATGACATTGGATGGCATTTATTTTAGCAATCTTCGAAAACATGAAATATTTCATGGATCTTCATTATGTACCAAGATACTAGGAGTTTTTTTAGGGAAATTTACATGCATAGCACACAATTCTTACATATTTACATATCTCACACGTAAACTTTCATATTTACATGCATAACACTTTATTACTTTAAGTCCATGCATAAAAATATGTATTTTTTAAATTTGGTAACATTGCTATTTTTTATGTGATATTAAAGATTTGAATGCTATGTGTGCAAATATTAAAGTTTAGAAGTGAGATATGACCGATATGTAAATACATAAGAATTTTGTGTTATGTATGTAAATGTCCATTTTTTAAAATTTTGACAAAAAAACTTCAAAAGATGTTATTTACCCCGCGCCTTAAAAGCCGTATGACCGGTAATTTTATTTTCAAATTTGCTTAAATATTCTAAATGTCGGCAGCAAAAAATTCAAAAACTACACAATTTCTTAAATATGACATTTTCTTGCATGCTAACTTCATGGATGGTAGAGTTGCTCAAGAACATAGGTATCTTACCTTCGGTCCCTTCTCGATCTAAAATCAAATGTATTGTCCAAATTGACGGTAAAAGAGTTAGAAAGACCCAACACCCGGTCAAAGAGTGAACAAAGCAATTGTAGATATTATGAAGCCTTTATTATCAACAACATAAAATAAATAAAATCAAGGTTTAAAGTTTATTATCACCAATATAAGCTTCTTTAGCAACAATTTCTAAGTAATTAGCTCACCATATGAATATCCAAGGTATAAAGTTTTAAACCTAGAATAGACTTATTACTTATATGACAAGAAAGTGATGGAACTCAAATTATATCTTGCAAAATAACAAGATAAAATAACAGGAAATCAAGCTTTTTTGTTAATCATTTACTGATATATCATCATTTATAGGTCAAGTCAGAATTCAAACACCAAATTTGTTAAGAGAATTTATGGAGGTCTACATTGGAGTCTAAAGGCCTTCATTTGAGTAGAACTAAAACTGAATACATGGAATGTAATCTTAGTAGTATTAGTTCTAGTGACAGAAGTGTAACTTTAGGTGATCAAATTATTAAAAGATGTGAACGATTTAGATATCTCGGATCTGTAGTTCAAAGCAATGGTGATATAGATGGGGATGTTAATAGTAGAATTCAAGTTGATTGGTTGAAATGGAGGAATGCTTCGGGCCTTTTGTGTGATAGAAAAGTACCGCTTAGATTGAAAGGAAAATTTTATAAGATGGTGGTGAGAACTGCAACGCTCTATGGCGCTGAATGTTAGCCTTTAAAAGAGAAGCATAATACTAAGTTAAGTGTTGCCAAGATGAGAATGATTAGGAGGATGAGTGGCTTTACACTTAGAGACAAAAATGCGAAGTGCATATCTTCGTGATAGGTTTGGTGTAACTCCAGTGACGGGCAAAATTAGAGGGAGTCGTCTTACATGGTTTGGTTACATTAAACGTCGACAATCTGATGATCTGATTAGGATTGTAGATGTTTTAGATTTGACTTATATTAAGAAAGGCAGAAGTAGACCTAGGAAAACTTGGGCTTATTGTATAAAAAATGATCTTAATTTATTAGAACTAAATGAAAATATGACACCAAGTAGGACGCAATGGAGAAAAAGGATTCATGTAGCCAACCCTACATAGTGGGATTAAGGCTTTATAGTTGTTGTGTTGTTATGGTTGTGTTGGATCACAGAATAGGCGATACCAACAGGATTAAGTCTACCATCATGCCAGGGGTGCACCGGCTGAAGGCAATACCTCAATAACAGTCATAGTAAAGAAAACCAAGAAGAGCAGAAGATGGAAAGCAAATGCTTAGTACTGGTCTTAAGAAACCTAATGACAACTAAGAATTTCATCGTTCGTGAACTAGCTGTACAATTAACTCACAAGAATTGCAGAGGGTATATAAGCTAAATTTTCTAAACTCCTTTTACTTCAAAGACAGTGCACACCATCACTTCTTTGCCAGAGTAGGCAATTAAGTAAAATTTAGCATAAATGACCTAATTTCCAGAAACCCTAGCACCGGAAGGCAAATTGGGACTTCTATAAATCAACAAGGAAAAATCCTATTGCAAATATTTTAAATATTAGCACTTACAATCACAAAAAGTAGAGATGAGAGAGAAGAGGAGCAAGAAAGTGCCAACATGGCGGAACAAAGAAGAGCAGAAAAATCGTAGAAAGGTTGCAGGAATGGACCTCGGTAGTCGACCCCTGAGTTGAGCTTGACGACTACAGGACGTCCGCGTATCGACTTCAGGAAATCTGCCGGCGTCTTGACGGAGCCGCCGCCTCCACCGCCGGTGCCGGGCTCACCTCCGCCGCTGCTCATCTCGCTCTTTGTGTAGGGGATTTCGTTCCTATGCTGGCATGTGAAAAACAACAGTAAAAATTTTACATCCCGACTCCTAACTACTTTCGGCTGATATTAAACACGTCGTGGTTACAAAAACTAAAAAAATTAGTTTAGTGCCGAATAATATTCCTCTCATGTTATTATGTATTATTCAGGTATTATAATGATGATATTTATGTTATTATGTTTTGAGAATATTTTTGATATTATAATAACACAATAACACTTCAATACCACCACAATAACACTTGAATAACGTGGAATAACACAAGAGGAATATCGCGAGTATTTCCTTGAAACAATGTGTCTGCATATCAGTGAACTCTGAACGTAGTTCTAAATTAGGATTTGTGATGTAATATTTTTCTATTTAAATGGGTATCTGATCAAATACTACCAAAACAAATTTAATTTTTTTTTAAATTAACTATCACTCAATTTAATTTAAAATATTTTTCACATTTAATACAAATTAATATTTTATTGTTTTATTGTTTTATCTAGCAAATAATATGTTATTTTTACTAACAAAGATTATTATTTTCATATCATAATATACTTTTGCACATAACTCTTTAGAATTGATGCATGCTAGAAAATTCACGGCTATAGAGTGATGGATTATAGTCTTAGTGTTGCGCGAGGATTCAGCACACGCTCAGATGAAAATGAATCAAACTGTGCTAACACCAGAAGTTTTTACGTGGAAAACACGTAAAAAGAAAAAACCACGGGGTCTGACATAGTTGTAAAAACCACTATAAGTTGATGATTACAGATGTCCCTTGTCCCACAGGAGGGAAAGGGTTACTAGTTTTTTAAGTTACAACATCGACTGACGACATCTAGTAAGCGGTGGTTGACGGAGGTCGGCAGTGATCGACGGTAGTCGACGACACTCGATGACTGTCGCCAATGGTCGACGAAGGTCAGCGGTGGCTAACGACAGTCGATGACGGTCGGCGGTGGTCGACCAAGGTCAGCGGTGATCGGCGGTGATCAACGGTGGCCAGCAGTGGTCGACAGAGGTCGGCGGGGGGTGTGGACGGGTAGGGGGGGTTTG